>NC_072384.2:2759738-2777238 GCF_028885625.2 Pongo pygmaeus | reverse complement strand
GGGGCCCCGAAGCGACCACAGCCACCAACCCGACGCCAGGGCCGCATCGCTCGTCATTCTCGTCCAGCCTCCGACCCGGTCCCGCTCCGGGAGACCGGCGCGTCCCCAGCGTGGGACGCTTTCCCGGGGCCAGGCGGCCCAACCCCGCGCCCACGCGCACGCGGTCGTCGGCACCGCTCGCGACTCGGCACGGGAGCGGGCGGAGAGCCGACTCGCGGCCGAGGTGGGGGTCACGCGCCGGACGGAAGGCCGCGCACACCCACCGCTCGCGGCGGCCGCGTCCCAACCCGCTGGGACGCCGGGCCCGGCCCGGCGGGATCCTCCCCCGACTCGGAAGGGGGAGGCGCGGGCCACACAGCAGGCGACGAGCCGCGCTCGGCCACCACCGCGGTGGCCGGCGGAACCCTCGCTCTCCCCACCCTCAACCCGTCGAGGGGGAAGCGGAGGAGGGTCCTCTGCGCGCGAGTCGCTACGGCAGCGCTACCATAAGGCAGAAGGAGACAGAGGCGGCAGGCTGGGAGATCCGGCACCCCAAAGCACACCTCTCTCAGATCGCTAGAGAAGGCTTTCTCACCGAGGGTGGGTCACACTCCCCACCCGCCAGTCGCCCCTCGTCGGGCCCGCAGAGGCGCTCGGGGACGCCCGGGGAAGGGAGGGGGCCTGCGGTACGAGGAGAAGCGCGCCTGCGGCGACCTCGAGCGTTTGCGGTCAGGGCGGGGGGCCCGGCAGGCTCACAAGGCCCCCCCCGTCCACCCGCCTCCTGCGTCGCTTCCGAGGCAAAGCCACGCACGCGACCGGTCGGAGGCAGAACGGCAGCCCCTCGGCGGCCGGCCGGCGCACGCGTCACCGGCCCGCGCCCGCCGCGATCGCTCACACGGCCCTCGCGCACCCGCCAGAGGGGAGCACGGGACGTGCGCTCGCCGGACCCGGCGGCGCCCTTCCCCGCGCGGGAGGGGCGCGCATCTCATCTCACTCGACCGCCTCGAACCCCACGCCGACGGGCTCCCCTCGGGACACACGCGCGGACACCGGAGGAGGGGACGCCGGGGGTGGGAGGGACACACCACCGCTCGGCCTCGGGCACCTGAGGGACAACCCGGAGCGCTCCAGGAGCACCGCAAAGGCCCGGGCGGAGCCAACGCTCGCGCGAAACCCCCGAGAGGGCAGCACGACGGGCCGGCGGGACGGCACCCCCACCGCCGCGGAGGGGGCCCGCCCGCAAGTCGATGACCGCGGGAGGCGAGAGCGAGGGGTGCCCGCCGCGTCAGAGGACCCCGCCGACCCACCCCGCGAAGCGGAGAGCGGGGACGGGACAGCCAGGTCAGGCCGGGTTCCGCACCCCACGCCTTCCCAACGCACCACCGGCAGGCGGACGGAGGAGAGGCAAGGGGCCCCCGCGGGCGGGGCGAGAAGAACGGTCCCATTCGCCACGAATGTCCGCCCCTCGCCCGTCGCGGCTCGGATCCGGCCCGGGAGAGCGTGACGTCACCACATCGATCACGGAAGAGCCCCCGGGAGCGGGGGGTCGGCCAGCCGGCCGGCGAGCGAGCCGATCGGCCCCGGCCGTCCCCCGCTCCGGGGAAGGGGCGGCGGACAACCCAGCGGAGACGAGGACGCCTGACACGCACGGCACGGCACGGGGCCGACGGGGGTGGGGTTGTCACGGCCGCCCCGGGTGCCCGCGGCGGAGAGCGCACGGGGGCAGGGTAGCCCTCGCCGCCTTCCCCGCCGCCCCCGGGTGGGTCAGAGACCCGGACCCGGGCCGGCACCGGGAGTCGGGACGCTCGGACGCGCGAGAGAGCAGCAGGCCCGCGGGCCCCAGCAGCAGGCGGCTCGAGCGGGAGCAGGGCCGGCTAGCCGGGTCAGCGGTGGGCCAGAGTCCCGCACGCATCCGGAGGCCCAACCTCTCCAGCGACACAGGTCGCCAGAGGACAGCGTGTCAGCAATAACCCGGTGGCCCAAAATGCCGACTCGGAGCGAAAGATATATCTCCCCCGGGGGCAGGAGGCCCGATCGCCGACCACGCCGCCGGCCCAGGACACCCACGACACGGACATCTGTCCCCAAAATCGCCACCATCGCAGCCAGACACGGAGCACCCGGGGCCCCCTGGTCGACCCCAGGACACACGCGGGAGCGGCGCCGGGCCAGGGAGGCCCTCCCGGCCGCCCGTGCCACACGCACGGGCCGGCCCGTGTCTCCAGAGCGAGGCCCGGAAGCAGTTTCGGCCGGCCCCCCTTGCGATCGGGACACACGAGGGACCGAAGGCCGGCCAGGTGTGACCTCCCGGGCCGCACGAGGGCTCGGGGAGCGCTCTCCGACTCCGCACGGGGACTCGCCAAAAAGGATCACGGCGGAGGGACCGCGGCCCGGCCCGGGGACCGCTCCCCGGCACCCGGGGGACGGGGGCAGGACGGTCCCCGGCTCCCCACGGGGACCCGGAAACACATTCGGCCGCCGCCTCAGACGGCCAGGACGCGCGCGGGCCCGCGACCGAGCCGGGAAGGGCGTCCCCGGCCTCCCGCGCCACGCGCGGTGGGTCCCCGCGGGTCGCGGCTCGGGCCTCGGGAGCTGCGGCGCGCTGGTCGACCGGCCCGGGCGGCCCCACGGCCCGGCTCGGGCCCAGAAGCGCAGCGACAGCCTCTCCCCCACATAAACCTGCACGCCAGAGCTCTGACTCACAAGCGACGCGCCACAGCCCTGGCGCCACCGGGCCAGCCGGGCTGACGACCGCGGGCTTTCCGGAGCTCTGCCTGGCTCACAGCGGGGACGGTCCCCTCCCTCGGCAGCTGCCACCGCAGCTCCGGAAGCCAAGAGCACGATCTAACAGCGGCCGCCAGATGGAGCCCGACGACCGTCGCGAACGTCAGCGAGACCGATCCGGACGGCTGGCAGGGCGGCCCGTGGACCGCCAAAGCGAAACCGTGAGTCGAGAAGCCCTTCCCGAGGCCGAAAACGCAGCCCCTCTCCCCCAACCCCACAGAAACGCCTCCCCAAAACGTGTCCCCGCATCGACCGCGACAGAGTCAGAAGACAACCCACGGCGTCTGGGTGTTTGGAGATGCATCTCGGAGGGAGGGAGGGAGGGAGGGAGGGAGGGAGGGAGGGAGAAAGAACCCACAAGGAAGGACTCGGTCGCGGGTCGCTGCGGACACAGGGAGAGGCAGAACGCCTAGGCTCTTCCAGAATCCACACAGAGACAGACAGAGGGAGAGAAAGACGGAGGGAGGGAGAGAATGGAGAAAAGAGACAGATGGTGAAAGGGAAGGAGGGAGGGAAGGGAGCAGGGAGGGAGGGAGGGAGGGAGAGAGGGAGGGAGGGAGGGAGGGAGGAAGAAAGTGGAGAAAAGAGAGACCATCTAAAAAACAGAGATACGGAAAGAAAACTTCTTAAACGTTCCATTTTTTCAAAGACAGGTGGAGAGGAAAGAAACACGAAAAGGAGAGAAAGAAGGAGGAAAGAAACGAAGGAAAGAGGGGAAAAGAAACAGAGAGGAAAGAAAAATGAAGGAAAGACAGGGAACGAAAGAGAAATAAGACACGAAAGAAAAAAGAACAGAAAGAGAGAGAGAAGGAAAGGAAGAGAGGAAGAAACACGTAAAGGAGGAGAGAGAGGAAGAAAGGAAGGAAGAAACACATCAAGGAGAGAAAGGAAGGAAGAATCACATCAAGGAGAGAAAGAAAGAAAACAGGGATAAATATGCCCGTTTATCTATAAATACAAACACAACACTCTTCACACGTAAGCATAGACGTATTCATCTACCATCGTTTCTTCACGTAGCAACGTATATTTATATTTCATAAATTTATAGAAGCGTATCTCTACACACGTGCTTTGCATAAGCGTACTTCTATACAATACATACATCTGTCGCGTATAAACGTACTTCTCCGTACGTCCACGTAAACATCTATAGTTATATACAAACGTATGAAAACACTTATATTTCTAAATAAAAGTGAGTACATAGAAACGAAACAAATAAAACATACGACGAACCGAGTCCACAGGCAGGGCGCGGTGGCTCACGCCTGTCATCCCAGCACTTCGAGAGGCCGAGGCGGGCGCATCACCTGAGGTCGGGAGTCAGAGACCAGCCCGGACAACGTGGTGAAACCCCGTCTCTACTAAAGATACGAAAATCGGCCGGGCGTGGAGGTGCATCCCTGTCATCCCAGCTACTCAGGAGGCCGAGGCAGGAGAATCGCTTGAACCCGGGAGGTGGAGGGTGCGGTGAGCCAAGATCGCGCCATCGCACTCCAGCCTGGGACACTTAAGAGTGAAACTCTGTCTCAAAGAGACGGAAGAGAAGAGAGAGAGAGAGAGAGAGAGAGAGAGAGAGAGAGAGAGAGAGAGAGAGAGAAACAGAAAGAGAGAGAGAGAAAGAAAGAGCGAGAAAGAAAGAGAGAGTGAGAAAGAAAGAGAGAGAAAGGAAAAGAAAAAAAGAGCAAAAGAAGAAAGAGAAAGAAAGAAAGAAGGAAGAAAGGAAGGAAGGAAGAAAGAAAGAAGGAAGAAAGAAAGGAAAGAAGGAAGAAAGAAACAAAGAAAGAAAGAAAGAGAGACAGACAGAGAGAGAGAGAGAGAGAGAGAGAGGCCGGGCACGGTGGCTCACGCCTGTCATCCCAGCACTTTGGGAGGCCAAGGCAGGCGGATCACCTGAGGTTAGGAGATGGAGACCAGCCTGACCAACGTGGGGAAACCCCGTCTCTACAAAAAATACAAAATCAGCCGGGCACGGTGGCACACGCCTCTAATCCCACCTACTAGGGAGGCTGAGGCAGGAGAATCGCTTGAACCTAGGAGGCGGAGGTTGCGGTGAGCCGAGATCGCGCCATGGCCCTCTGGCCCGGGCAACAAGCGTGAAACTCTGTCTAAAAAAAAAAAAAAAAAAAGAAAGAAAGAAAGAAAGAAAGAGAGAAGGAAGAAAAAGAAAGAAAGAAAAGGCAAGGCAAGGCAAGGCGAGGCAAAGCGAGGCAAATCTACCCGCTTTCACTACATCTGGGGAGAATCAGGAAAGTCCCCACCAACGACAAGGCCTAAAGGGGAGCCGCCATCTGTAAAACCCGAGCAGAAGAGTCCACGCGGGTTAAAGACACGAAGAAACACAAGGAAACCACCGACCAAGGAGAAGGACCGTCTGGCCCAGCCAGGGTCTGTCTCCTGAGGTCGTCCGGGCAACCAGGGACCGGGACGGAGGGAGGGCGGGACTCCGAACCTCCGTCTCGAAAAACAAATCCCGCTCATAAAATAAAATTCCGTTAAAAAAAGAAAGTACGCATCGTTCCTAACGTGTCTGGTGCCTCGAAAGGCGAGAGGGGTCTGTGTACGTCACTGTGGGGGGGGGGTTCTCTTTTTTTTTTTTTTTTCTTTTTTCCCGGAAACTCACTTTTTAAGTATTTTCTTTCATGTCAGTTTTATTTTCCTTTTTTTTGAGACGGAGTCTCGCTCTGTCGCCCAGGCTGGGGTGCGGTGGCGCGATCTCGGCTCACTGCAACCTCCGCCTCCCAGGTTCAAGCGATTCCCCTGCCTCAGCTCGGCCTCCCGAGTAGCTGGGATTACAGACAGTACAGCACCGCGCCCGGCTAATTTTGTGTATTGTGAGGAGAGATGGGGTTTCGCCATACTGGCCCTGCTGGTCTGACCGCCTCGTGATCCACCGGCCTTGGCCGCCCAAAGTGCTGGCGATGACAGGCTTGAGCCACCGCGCGGGGCCTATTTGTTTGCTTTATTTTATTTTCTTTGTTTATTTTCATTTATGTGTTTATTTATTTGATTTTATTTTTCTGAGACGGAGTTTCGCTCTTGTTGCTCAGACTGGGGTGCGATGGCGCGATCTCGGCTCACCGCAACCTCCGCTTCCCAGGTTCAAGCGATTCTCCTGCCTCAGCCTTCCTAGCAGCTGGGATTATAGGCATGCGCTACCACGCCCGGCTAATTTTGTATTTTCAATTGAGACGGGATTTCCCCATGTTGGTCAGGCTTGTCTCCGACTCCCGACTTCAGGTGATGCGTCCACCTCGGCCTCCCAAAGTGATGGGATGACAGGCATGAGCCACCGCGCCCGGCCTGTTGTATTGTATTGTATTGTATTGCGTTGTATTGTATTGTGTTGCGTTGTGTTGTGTTGTGTTGCGTTGCATTGTATTGTATTGGAATGCATTGTATTGACTTATTTTATTTCGTTAGTTATTTCTGTGTTATTCTGTTTATTTATGTGTTTGCTTGTTTTTGCCTGATCAAAGGTCAATCAGACCCAGTCGTCAAAGTGGCGATTTCCTAGGCAACGAGGGAGGGAGGAACTTGGAGGTGGGGGCGGGGGCGGTGGAGAAGACACAGTTGCCCCAGGCTGCGCGCAGGCGGCCTGGTGCTTCCTTCCTCTGCGAGGCCTCCGTTTTCAGAGCAACAGTGGCCGCTAGGTGATGCCCGACGTCTGCCAATGAGAGTGTCAGCCCGGAATGAATTGGGATCCCCTTGGGGGGGGGCGGGGAAGGATGTGCGGGGAAGGATGGAGGCGATTCCCCACAACTAATCGACCAGGGCCCCTGGGGGGACACAGCCTAAGTCCCCACCCATCGGATCATCTGGAACTTCCGTCCAGAGACGAGAGACCGACTGGGAATTCTCTCAGTCAAGGTCCAAACCGAAAAGAATCACCGGCACAGACACCAGGACTAAGGCAATTTCTAAAAGACTGGTTTCTGTGTTTTGGGTGAATCCGTGTATTTCTGTATCACAAAATTACCTATTTCGAACGCTACGATTTTTCTCCTCCTTTCGTGTCCCGTCCTGTGATACACAGACCAGGGGACTCCTCAGCTCACAGTCCATGAGGCCAGAAGATGACGTCCCAAATTTCTATTTAGAATGAATTTAAGCAGGCCAGCCAAAGCCAAACACTCTGCCCTGAAACTATCGGGAAGACAAGCGGGGGGGGGGGGGGGAGGCGGGAGTCTGGGCGCGGTAGGCTCGTGCCTGTCATCCCCGCACTCTTGGGAGGCCGAGCGCAGGTGGATCCTTCGATCCAAGCCTTGGCAACATGGTGAGACCTCGTCTCAAACAAAAATACAAAAACTAACTGGTTCCATAACCTGGACTCAAAGTTAATAAATAGATAAATAGGCCGGGGGCGGTGGCTCACGCCTGTCATCCCAGCACTGTGGGAGGCCGAGGCGGACGGATCACGGGGTCAGGAGATCGAGACCATCCTGGCTACCACAGTGAATACCCATCTCTACTCAAAATACAATAAAGTAGCCAGGTACGGTGGCGGGCGCCTGTAGTCCCAGCTACTCGGGAGGCTGAGGCAGGAGAATGGCGTGAAACCGGGAGGCAGAGCTTGCCGTGAGCCGAGATCGCGCCGCTGCCCTCCAGCCTGGGCAACAGAGCGAGAGTCTGTCTCGAAAATAAATAAATAAATAAATAAATAAATAAATAAATAAATAAATGAATAAATGAATGAATGAATGAATGAATGAATGAATAAAGAATAGCAAATAAATAAATACATTAAAATTGAAAACTAAAAAAAAATAAAAATAAAAAAGTGTAGCCGGCCGGGCGCGATGGCTCACGCCTGCCATCCCAGCACTTTGGGAGGCCGAGGTGGGGAGATCACCTGGGGTCGCCAGTTCGAGACCAGCCTGACCCACATGGAGAAATGCCGTCTCTACTAACAATACAAAATCAGCCGGGTGTGGTGGCCCATGCCTGTAATCCCAGCTACTCTCAGGAGGCTGAGGCAGGAGAATCGCTTGAACACGGCAGGTGGAGGTTGCGGTGAGCCGAGATGGTGCCACTGCACTCCAGCGTGGGCACCAAGAGTGAAACTCCGTCCCAAGGAAAAAAAAAATGAAGTGCTGTATTCTGTTATTTCTGCTTCCTGCCCTGAGAAGAACATAGTACAACTGTTGCCTGCCAGCCTGCCTGCCTGCCTGCCTGCCTCCCTGCCTGCCTGCCTGTGACAGGGCCTCACTCTGTCTTTCGCCCAGACTGGAGCACAGTGACACCATTATGGCTCGCTCACTGCAGCCTCAACCTCCCCAGGGTTAGGCGATTCCTCAAGGGATCCTACGGCCTCGGCCTCCCAAAGCGTCGGGGTTACAGGCGTGAGCCACCAGCACCCGGCCTGAGTTAATACGTCTGGTCTCACTACGTCCTCACCACACACCCATGAAGAACTCAAGTCAAGAGAGAGTCAGCAAGAGACTCTCAGCATTCTCTCCTGAAAGCACGAGTGTCCCGAGCGCCTGTGGTTTCAGGTGGCCGCGCGTAGAGGAGAGATCGCCAATGTTTCCAGAGAGGTGCGAGCCACAGTCATTCGAGGGCATCCGAGCACGAGATGGGGTTTCTGACAGCGACTTAAGGGCCAGGAAGGGCCAGAATCTGCCGAGGCCCGTGTTCCAGGGTGGGGCCGATGGAACCCAAGGTAGAGGGAGTCAGCGGTCCGCACGGAGAGAGCTCCAGCCCTAGGCCCCGCTGTGCAGACCGAATCAGAAGGAAGAGAGTCCTTCGTCCTACATGCCACATCCCTCACATCCCCCCACTGAACTTGGGAGCGGATCCGTGTTCCAAACACGAGGTGACTCTCGGTTTGCAATGGATCACAAGGGGCCGGGCTTTCCAGAGTCGGCAGGATAGAGAAGTCATTCGGGCTCGGCCTCCCCCATCCCCCGGGAACGGTCCCGCTGGTGACTTTAAACGAGCCGGGGCTGGCCTGGCCGGGCCATAGCCGCTACGGGAGTGGGGTGGCGGTGGGGTGCGGGCGGTGTGGGGTGGGGGGATGCCTGAGGCACTGCAGAAAGTGGGCCTGAGCCTCGAGGATGACGGTGCTGCAGGAACCCGTCCAGGCTGCTCTATGGCAAGCACTAAACCGCTGCGCTTACCGAGATGCGGTTTTCCTCGCAGAACGCCTTTATGCAGAAGTACCCTCAGAAGAAGCCTTGTTTTCACCGGTGACCTGTCCTTACCCCTCAGGAAAGGCCTATAAAGCATATAGACTCTGGAAAGGACACAGTGGTACTGCACCGCCATGCAAATACCGGCTGGCAAAATGTTGCGTGGATCTCAGCAAGCTTGCAGAAGGGGAACACATCTTATCGGGTGGAGTGTTTCCTAAGCAGAAAAGCCATGACGATATTTTTACTGAGTCTGGTGATTCAGCTCGCTTTACTCTCTCATTGCCGGGACACGCATATCGCAAGACAGATCGGCTTGCCAAAGGATCAGAATGTGACCAACAGGGCCTTAGTTGAAATCCTTTCCTCTGGTATTCCTTTGAATCATTATGTCAAGTAGGTGAAAAAGCAAGATCCTGACCAAACACTTCAATTCACATCTTTACAGAACTTTGGCAACTGTCTGTCCAAGTGTTGCCCCACACAAGTACCTCGTCCTAGCTTATGTCACAGACAGCCTGAGACCGTTCTTACGGAAACACCCCAGGACACCATTGAATTAAACAGATTGAGTTTAGAATCTTCCAATTCAAAGTACTCCTTGAATACAGATTCCCCAGTGTCTTCTATGGATTCAGCTGTCATTTCACCTGATACTGTCCCACTGGGAACGGGAACTTCCATGTGATCTAAACAGGTGCAAAATGAACCAAACACCGGTCGAAGTTTATTAGGAGGGCCAGCAGCTGTTGGTCCATTCACCCCAAGTGTTGGGACTTTGCCAGTAGAAACCTCGAGTCCCGGAGATGGATCCTATTTACAAAACTACACCGCTTTGAGACACCTTCTGTAATTGACGTGCCATCCACCGGAGCCCCTTCAAAAAAGTCTGTTGCCAGAATCGGCCAAACCGGAACACAGTCTGTCTTCTCGCAGAGGGGAATCAGCCGAAAGGTCACTCCAATTCTTGCAAAAACACAAAGTTCTGGTCCACAAACGAGTGGAACGCCTCAGGTGTTGAGCCCCACTATGGCGTCTCCCCCAAATGCACGACCTCGAAGAAATTCGCGACTCTTGATTAGTGACAGCTCCACAACCAAGGATAATAGGAAAAAATTTAAAATGAAGTTTCCACCTGAAATCCCAAGCAGAAAAACAAAAAGTAGAACTAATAAAGGAGGTACACCACAACCTAACATAAACGATAGCCTGGAAATGACAAAACTGGACTCTTCCATCGTTTCAGAAGAGAAAAGAGCCGCAATCACACCTCAGATTCAGGCTTTTCATCTACAAAAAGCAGCAGCAGAAGGCTTGATGAGCCTTCTTCGTGAAAGGGGGAAAGGTTATTTAGCTTTGTGTTCTTACCACCGCAAAGAAGCTATCCATATTTTGAGCCATCTACCTTCTCACCACTAGAATACCGGTTGGGTACTGCGCCAAATTGGAAGGGCCCGTTTTCAACTTTCAGAGTCCATGCGACCTGAAAGAATATTCTCAGAGGTTAGAAGGAGGGAGAATTATAGAGTGGAAGGCAGGGAGATCTACACTACAACACTTTGGCATCCTCCAAAAGATGTTGCTCTTTCAGTTCTGTCGAAAGACTTCACAGACATGGATAAAAGTTCTCCAGCCAGAGGCCTGGTGTGCTGCAGGGACCCGTTGCAGTCTGCAACGGGAACAGGATATTGCCATTAAATTCTTCCAGAGAACTATCGAAGTGGATCCAAATGATGCTTACGCCTATACCGTCTTAGGGCGTGAGTGTGTCTTCACTGAAGAATTGGACAAAGCCTTAGCTTGATTTCGAAATGCTATCAGAGTCAGTCCTAGACATTGCAATGCATGGTGACAGGTCAGGAAGCGTAAAGACAAAGTCTTACGGATGGTGCCGGTACTCGCTAATTTTTCTTGTTAGATAGCTCTTTATTGTCATGAATTTGGTGACGAATACTTAGGGATGGTACACGCTGGTCAATAACTTCTAACTAAGATGTTTTCTTATGAAATGTATGTCTTGAACAAACTCTTAAATGAACTCATGATGATAGAATACCAGATCCTGATACTCAACAGTTTCTGTCTTCTACCAGACTTTTGTAGATACCGTAGTTGTCTTTAGGGGGTGTGTGTGTGTGTGTGTGTGTGTGTGTGTGTGTGTGTGTTTCTTTAGTTTTGTTACTTGATTTGTTACTTTTTGTTCGAGCACCGCAGCGGTGATGGGGACAAAAAGGGCTTGGGAGATTGGAAAGGAATAGCATCATTCACTTATTGGATAATAGAAAAAAATATGGACACGATTCACTAGCTGCTGCTTTGTGACAGTGTTCCAGTCTCTGGCGTTACTATGAAGAACTGAGCGTCCCCTTTTGTTCAGCGGTCTCTCTGTTTCACTGTTTTGTGCTCGTGTGTCAGTAGACACACAGGAAATGTCTACCTGGGTCGTATGGTTATCAACTGAATAAGATATGAAAAAGCGTGGTCCTACTTCCGCCTCAACACCATACTGACTGTTGACGTTTATTGTATTTTTCTGGGCTGACTTAATAGTTAAAACCTCAAGAGAAGGCCGGGCGCGGTGGCTCACGCCTGTCATCCCGGCACTCTGGGAGGCCGAGGCGGGCGGGTCACAAGGTCAAGGGATCGAGACCATCCCGGCCAACATGGTGAAACCCCGCCTCTATTAAAAGTAGAAAAATTAGCTGGGCGTGGTGGTGGGCGCCTGTGGTCCCAGCTACTCGGGAGGCTGAGGCGGGAGAATCTCTTGAACCCGGAGAGGTGGAGGTTGCAGTGAGCCGAGATCACGCCATTGCGCTCCACGCTGGGCGACAGAGCGAGACGCCCTCTCAAGAAAAGAAAATAAAAAAAATAAATAAATACACAAATGAATATCAAGAGAAAGTATAATTCTGAAGTCATAAGCCTGTGGTCGTTTTCTTGTCAGATACGGTTATCTTTGGGGTGGGTTAATTGTTACAGCAGTGGAGGTTTTTCATTTGATTTGCTTCTAAATCTGAAGCATTAGATTACTAAAACATTTTTTGATTTGTGACTATGTTGTTTAGTGGGTGATATCTCATTCTGCTGTAGTAGTTACATCTCCTGAAAGATGGCCAAAAACATAATAGTGCTAGCTATCGCTGACCAATGTAACAATCAACTTGCCGATACTGCCTTCTCTTCCGACGGCCGTGTTCTCCGTGACATTTTAAGAACTCAGTTCTTCATGAGACTTGTGTGGTTTTTTGATTTTTTCCCAAGTCTGGTTGATCCTTGTGTCGTTTGCTTTTTAAATGTGTATCGTCCGTTCAGCTATTTCGCAGGAGTCGCATTCTTAAAAAAACTTAACCGTATCAAAAATTGTGTTTAAAGGAGGATTATTCAGATCGGCAAGCTTTTACTAGGAAGAGTTTAAATGCTGACATATTTAGGTAGCTCTCAATACTGAGCCACTTTATTCTAACTACAAAATAGATAGCCGTTCTTTTGTTTTCACTTTGACTATCACTAGCACGGTGTTTAATACCTTTTCTTCATCTCTAACACAATGATAATGATATAGGAAGCCACTCAAATCAAGCAGATATGTTGTGCTTTTAAGAAAAAAAAAAAAAAAAGTCTTTCTGTGGCACAGAACGAGGAGGTGTGGCTGGAATCTAGAATCTGCAGTGAAAACCAATGAAAGAGGGCGAAACCCCGTGTCTACTAAAAAGAAAACAATGAGCCGGCCACGGTGGCAGTCTCTCTGGTTCAAGTGCAGGAGAATGACTGGAACCCAGGAGGCAGAGGTTGCCGTGAGCTGAGATCACGCCACTGCACTCCAGCATGGGGGACAGAGCAAGACTCCATCTCAGAAACAAACAAACACACAAAGCCAATAAAGGTGTTTCATTCAACCCGTCAGGCTCAGGTCTCTCGAACAGGATACATCCGGCCCCCGGAGGAAACGTCGAGGGGTGGGGTGGAATCTATTTTGTGGCCTCAAGGGAGGGTGTGAGAGGTAGTCCCGCTGCAGGCAAGCGGTGATGGCCTAAGGAAGCCCCTCCGCCCAAGAAGCGATATTCATTTCGAGCCTGTCAGCCACCCGAGAGGGAGACTCGGGCTCTCTGCAGACCCCGCAACCCCCACCCCAGCCCCACCCCCACCCCCACCCCCACCCCCCCACCTCGTGAAATGGGCTCTCGCTCCGTCAGGCTCTGTTCACACCGTGTGGTTTTGTAACCTCCAGCGTGTGTGCGTGGGTTGCTTGGTGGGGTGGGGCCGGCTGTGGACAGAGGAGGGGATAAAGCGGCGGTGTCCCGTGGGTGCCCGGGACTTGGGATGTGGGACGTGGGACGTGGGTGGGGTGGCCAGAGCCTAGGGAACTCATCGCCTGTCAGGACGTCTCCCCTCCTAGTCCCCTCTCTGACCTACGCTCCACGTCTTCGCAGTTCAGTGGGGACCTTGTGGGTGGAGTCACCATCCCTTTGGACTGTAGCCGATGAAGGCCGGGCTCCCAAGACTCTCCCCGGAGTCGGGGCCTTGGCCAGGCTCACAAGGATGCTGACGGTGACGGTTGGTGACGGTGATGTACGTTGGAGGCCTCGGGCCGACGCAGAGGTATCCATTTGACCTCGGTGGGACAGGCCAGCTTTGCGGAGTCCCGTGCGTCCTTCCAGAGACTCATCCAGCGCCAGCAAGCATGGTCCCGAGGGTCCCAGCTCCCAGCAGAGACACTTTTGTTCACACAGGATCCCGGACAGGGAAGTTCTCAGCAGGCCTTAGGCCTCCTAGCCAAAAAGCCAAAACCACTTCTGGGATTTTTTTCGAAGAGCCAGTGGTTCCACAAGGGGCCGTGGGTACTTGTGGAAATGGAGAGAAGTGTTTGTGGATACATATTTGAGACCCAACGGGCAGGGCTCGGTCACAGGTCACGCAGGACACGGGCAGATGCACATTGAGAAAACCATCCCAGCGTCCTAGGTGAACAGAAGTACGATTTTTCGAGACAGTCGAGGGAGAAGCAACCCCAGATTTGAGGGTTGGATCTTTATTCATATGTAGTACCTATGAGGTATCCAAGTCCAGAAATCAACTCGCCAGTTCTGTACAGCATTCTGTAGGGAGAGGAAATCTGGGATGTCAGAAGTTACGAATTCAGGCCTTGGTAATGGATTAGATTAGATGTGCTTGAGCTTATTTTGCAAAAAAAAAAAAAAAAAAAAAAAAAAGAGAGAGGGCGGGAGATAGCGAGAGCCAGAGACCGAGACAGAGAGAGAGAGAGAGAGAGAGAGACAGAGACAGAGACAGAGAGAGACAGATGGAGAGCGACAACGATACAGAAAGAGAGAAAGACAAAAAGAGAGAGAGACAGATAAAGAGACAGACAGAGAAAGACAGAGATGGACAGAGACAGAGAGAGAAACAGAGACAGGAAGGGAGAGAGACAGCCAGACAGCCAGACAGAGAGAGAGAGAGAGAGAGACAGAGACAGAGAGAGACAGACGGAGAGAGACAACGATACAGAAAGAGAGAAAGACAGAAAGAGAGAGAGACAGATAAAGAGACAGACAGAGAAAGACAGAGATGGACAGAGACAGAGAGAAACAGAAAGAGAGAGAAACAGAGACAGGAAGGGAGAGAGACAGAGAGAGACAGACAGACAGGCAGACAGACAGACAGGCAGAGAAAGAGAGTAAGAGTTAGACAGAAGGCAGACACACACACACACACACACACACACACAGAGAGACAGAGACAGACAGAGAGACAGAGAGAAAGAAAGAGACAGAGAGAGAGAGAGAGAAAGACAGACAGACAGAGAGAAACAGAGAGAAAGACAGACAGACAGAGAGAAACAGACAGAGACAGAGAGAGAGAGACAGACAGACAGACAGACAGACAGGGGGAGGGAGAGAGAGAGACAGGGGGAGAGAGAGAGAGAGAGACAGACAGAGAGAGACAGCCAGACAGCCAGACAGCCAGACAGGCAGAGAAAGACAATAAGACAGAAGATAGACAGAGAGAGAGAGAGAGAGAGAGACAGAGAGAGAGAGAGAAACAGACAGACAGGGAGAGAGAGAGACTAAGACAGAAGACAGACACAGTGAGAGAGAGAGAGAGAGAGACAGACACAGAGAGACAGAGAGAAAGAAAGAGACAGACAAAGAGACAGACAGAGAAAGACAGAGACAGACAGAGAGAGACGGAGAGAAACAGACAGACAGACAGGGAGAGAGAGACAGAGAGAGAGACAGACCGACAGACAGACAGGCAGAGAAAGGGAGTAAGACAGAAGGCAGACACAGTGAGAGAGACAGGTAAAGAGGGGGAGGGAGGGAGGGAGAGAGAGAGAGAGAAACAGACAGGCAGAGAGAGAGAGAGAGACAGACAGGCAGAGAGAGAGAGAGAGAGACAGAGAGAGAGAGAGAGACACAGACAGGCAGAGAGAGAGAGAGAGACAGACAGGCGAGAGAGAGAGAGAGACAGACAGACAGGCAGAGAGAGAGAGAAAAACAGACAGGCAGAGAGAGAGAGAGAGAGACAGAGACAGACAGAGAGACAGAGAGAAAGAAAGAGACAGAGAGACGGAGAGAAACAGACAGACAGACAGAGAGAAACAGACAGAGAGAGAGAAAGACAGACAGACAGAGGGAAACAGACTGAAAGAGAGAGACAGACAGACAGGGAGAGAGAGAGACAGACAGACAGAGAGAGACAGCCAGACAGCCAGCCAGACAGCCAGGCAGAGAAAGACAATAAGACAGAAGATAGACAGAGAGAGAGAGACAGAGAGAGAAACAGACAGGCAGAGAGAGAGAGAGAGAGAGAGAGCGAGAGAGAAACAGACAGACAGGGAGAGAGAGAGACTAAGACAGAAGACAGACACAGTGAGAGAGAGAGAGATAGAGAGACAGACACAGAGAGACAGAGAGAAAGAAAGAGACAGACAAAGAGACAGACAGAGAAAGACAGAGACAGACAGAGAGAGACGGAGAGAAACAGACAGACAGACAGGGAGAGAGAGACAGAGAGAGAGAGACAGACCGACAGACAGACAGGCAGAGAAAGGGAGTAAGACAGAAGGCAGACACAGTGAGAGAGACAGGTAAAGAGAGGGAGAGAGAGAGAGAGAGAGAGAGAGAAACAGACAGACAGGCAGAGAGAGAGAGAGAGAAACAGACAGACAGGCAGAGAGAGAGAGAGAGAGAGACAGACAGGCAGAGAGAGAGAGAGACAGACAGACAGGCAGACAGAGAGAGAGAGAGAGAGACAGAGAGAGAGAAACAGACAGGCAGAGAGAGACAGACAGGAAGAGAGAGAGAGAGAGAGAGAGACAGAGAGAGAGAGAAACAGGCAGGCAGAGAGAGAGAGAGAGGCAGAAACAGACAGGCAGAGAGAGAGAGAGAGAGAGAGAGACAGAGAGAGAGACAGAAACAGACAGGCAGAGAGAGAGAGAGAGAGAGACAGAGAGAGAGAGAAACAGACAGGCAGAGAGAGAGAGAGAGAGAGAAACAGACAGGCAGAGAGAGAGAGAGAGAGACAGAGAGAGAGAAACAGACAGGCAGAGAGAGAGAGAGAGAGACAGAAACAGACAGGCAGAGAGAGAGAGAGAGACAGAGAGAGAGAGAGAGACAGACAGGCAGAGAGAGAGAGAGAGACGGAGAGAGAGAGAAACAGACAGGCAGAGAGAGAGAGAGACAGAGAGAGAGAGAAACAGGCAGGCAGAGAGAGAGAGAGAGAGAGACAGAGAGAGAGAAACAGACAGGCAGAGAGAGAGAGAGAGACAGAGAGAGAGAGAGAGAAACAGACAGGCAGAGAGAGACAGAGAGAGAGAGAGAGAAAAGACAGAGAGAGAAAGAGAGAAACAGAGACAGACAGAGAGACAGAGAGAGGGGGAGGAAGGGCGTGCTCGAGAAATAATTACACATATTTTATAATGCTTTTGATCCCATGAACGGTGGCCGGGTTATACTTTGAAAACAACAACAACAACAACAACAACAGCAACAAGAGCAGCAGCAGCAGCGAGAGCAGCGGCAGCATTCACCTACGGATTTCTAGAAAATAGGATGTTATGAAGGATAGTACACTTCCACCGGCTCTCACTGCACGTGGAGAGATTCAGAAAAGCGCTAGTTAACAACAGGAGAAAACAGCAGCTAACATGTCCTGGGGAAAATAGACGTCTTCCTGAAAACTGGGGATTTCTACTTCACCCGAAAAGAAATACATAGGCAAAGGGAAAAAGACGAACAAACACAAAACAAGCCAACAAACACGGGCCAAGGCACCGTCCCTGGAAATCTTAAGTGAGCAAAGTGTTAGTTTTCAGAAAGCGTTTCTGTTTGGGGCAAACACTAAGAAGGCCCAGACTAGAGCTGTGACGCCTTTCCCGTTGTGAAACTGTGCCGGCTGGAGGGCGGAGAAACGAAAACATCCTGAGAAAGGGTGATTGAGACCCAGCCAGGGTGAAGCTTTCCTAGGGAGGCAGGGAGGGAGGGAGGAAGGGAGGCCTGAGGAGGGAAGCTGGGGGAAAATCCCCACAACTGCAGACCCGCCCGCTTGCCCACGCGGGTCAAGGGCTATGCCATCGGCCCAAGCTGCCTCTGGGGAAGTGGGAC
>NC_072384.2:2749738-2754738 GCF_028885625.2 Pongo pygmaeus | reverse complement strand
CCAACGCAAGAAAGGAAGAAAGACAGAAATGAAAGTAAGAGGTGAGCCTGCAAGGTGGCGGAGGCTGGGGATCTCAAAGGGTGAGCAAGCGATGGGGTCCCGGGGATGTCTCGGCCGAGGTATCCAAAATAGGGGACCCACTTTCCAGCCCCAGCACACCCAGGAATCCTCAGCCGCAGCCAGCCTCTGGGTGGGGTTGCGCCTGTCAAAGCTTCTAAATGGAGAGAAGCCCAAGGCTATGGAAGGCATCAGCTCCAACTCCAGGAAGGGAATAGGGCTCTGTGCATATGAATGGGGCTTCAGAAGGCGGTGCCGCGGCTTCCAAAGCGATGCGCCTCGCCTCTCCTCGCCCAGAGCGAGACTCCGTCTGAAAAGAAATACACAAATCAATACTAAAAGAATTCATCCATCCATAAATAAGAAAGAAAGGAAGAAAGAAAGGAAGAAAGAAAGAAAGAAAGAAAGAAAGAAAGAGAGAGAGAGAGAGAGAGAGAAAGAAAGAAAGAAAGAAAGAAAGAAAGAAAGAAAGAAAGAAAGAAAGAAAGAAAGAAAGAAAGAAAGAAAGAAAAGAAAAGAAAGAAAGAAAGAAAGAATCAGTCCAGCGGTCGTGGTCGTGAATCACTCCCCGGAGTCCAGGCGCAGTGGCTCACGCCCGTCACGCCAGCACTCTGAGACGCCGGGTCAGGAGGGTGGCAACAAAACGAGGAGACCCCGTCCGTGGAAAAACATTGAAAAATGAAGGCCGGGCGCGGTGGCTCACGCCCGTCATCCCAGCACTTCGGGAGGCCGGGAAGGGCGGATCGATCACCCGAGGTCGGGAGTTCGAGTCCAGCCCGAGCCACACGGAGAAGCCCCGCCTCCACGAAAAATACCACATCAGCCAGACGTGGCGGCGCCCGCCCGCCATCCCAGCTACTCGGGAGGCCGACGCGGGAGAATCGCTCGAACCCGGGAGGCAGAGGTTGCGGCGAGCCAAGATCGCGCCACCGCACCGCAGTCTAGGCAACCAGAGCGAAACTCTGTCTCGGGGTGGGGGGGAAGAAAAAAACGGTCCGGGGACAGTGGCGCGTGCCCGTGGTCCCGGGTACCGTACTCTGGAGGCTGAGGCGGAAGGATCGCTCGAGTGCAGGAACGTCCACGCTGCAGTGAGTGAGCTACGACGGCACCACTGCCGGGGTGACAGAGTGAGATGCCGTCTCTAAATCAATCAGTCCATCAGATCACCGGGAGGCGCTCCCCGTGTCTCACTCTCAAAGGGTGTCTCTTTAGGCCAAGCACGCACGGTGCCTCACGCCAGTCATCCCAGCACTTTGGGAGGCCGAGGCGGGAGGAAAGAAGGAAGGGAGGAAGGGAGTAAGGGAGGAAAGAAGAAAGGCAGGAAGGCAGTAAGGCATGAAAGAAAGAGGGGAAGAAGGAAAGGAAAAAGAAGAAAGAAAGAAAGAAGAAAAGAGAAGAAAAGAGAAGGGAAGAAAAGAAAGGAAAACGGGGAGGGGGCCTATGTCCTCGACCGGTGACCGCCCAGGATACAGCGGGTCACGGCCGACCGACCGAAGCCTCGACCCGCGGGGCCTCAAGCAATCTTCTCCTCATCGCAGCCTCTCAGCCGCGACGACAGGCGGCCATCACCAGGCACAAGTCACCTTCTAATAATATTACGATTCTATCGAGACAGGGTCTCGCTGCGTCATCCAGGCCGGATCGCCGTGGCACGATCTCAGCTCATCGCAACCTCGGCCTCCCCGGTCGGAGCCACTCGCCCGCCCCAGTCTCCCGAGCAGTCGTGATCCCAAGCCCAGGCCACCAGGCCCGGCTCACCGTTCTATTTTTCAGAGAGACGGGGTTTCGCCGCGTCGGCCAGCGCGGTCGGTCTGGAACTCCCGGCCTGAAGCGATCCAGCCGCCTCGGCCTCCCAAAGTGCCGGAGTGACAGGCGTGAGCTACCGTGCCCGGCCCAGACCGTCTCGTTCATACATCATAGAGAAGGGGTTTCGTCAGCCGACGGGTGGAGGGCGGGGTGAGTTTCACTCAGCCTGCGTACCGGGGAAAGGGTAAGTGAGTGTGCTTTGTGAACTAGATACGGAAATCGTGTGTGTGTGTGTGACAGAGAGAGAGAGAGAGAGAGAGAGAGAGAGAGAGAGAGAGAGAGACCGACGAATCCCACCATGAGGACCCGGAAACGGTGTCCGATTTGGGTCCCCGTGTAGTCACCTCTCTGTGTGTAGGTGACTGAGGATTCCACAAATGAAGGTCAGCAGTATCTATGGAGCTGTTTCTCCCTCTCATGCGTCTCATCCGTGTGGTGGAGAAAGGGGAGAAAAGTGGTCGTGACGGGAAGTCGTCTTCACGCCCGAGGAAGCCGAAGGCAGGCCGAGGGGAAGGAGGGCATCCCACGTGACAGCTCCACCCCCGCGCACCCTTTCCAACGCCGGGGCCGCCGGTCCACCCTGTACGACAACCCACCCCCAAGAACAGCACGGTCCGGAGCGGTCCAGTCTCATCCCATCCGGCCAACCCGGGGCATCCGGCGGAAGTGTTCGCCGGAGGGTCGGAAAGCAGCGTCCACGCGGTTCCCCCGGGGTCTCCCGGCAAAGGCCAGCCGGGGGAGGGTAGCGGGACGTGACGGGGGCCGGGGGCACGCGCCTCAGAGCTCCCCGGAAGGCGGCAGGTAGCCGGCGGGGGACGCCGAGCCAGAGACGTCCGGCGGGATCTAGATCCGGAAGCCGCGTCGGTCCTCTCCCACAGCTCTCCTAGGGAAAATGCCACGGCGGCGGCGGCGGGAGCCTCGGCCGGGGGAGAAGCGGGGACAAGGGGGAGAGGGAAGGAGGCCCTCGGGAGGATTCAGCCACGAAAACCCACTCAGCCAAGCTCCCTCCGTCTCTCGGGGTCCAAGGGACACCCCGGGAGACGGCAAGAGACACGTTCACTCCGTGCTTTTCACCTCCGTCTTTTATTTTTTTCATCTTTTCCATTTTACAAGAGGTGCGCATCTCAACAACCAGACGGTGGGTGTGAGGGGAGAAGCGTCAAGGGCAGGAGTTGGAGACCAGCGTGAGCAACTGAGCAACACAAGTAGGAGAGCCCAGCTGAAAGAGATGAAAAAGGAGGAGGAGGAGGAGGACGAGGACGAGGAGGACGAGGAGGACAGGGGGAGTGGGTGGGGGGAGGAGAAGGAAAGAAAAGAAAAGAAAAAAAGAAAAAGAAAAGCAACCACCAAGAAAGTTAAAATCGTCCAACGGTCGGAAGCTCAAGACCAGGCTGACCAAGACGGAGAAACCCCATCTGTACTAAAAATATAAAAGTCAGCCGGGCACGATGGCGCTTCCCCGTCATTCCAGCTCCTCGGGAAGGCCAAGGCAGGAGGATCACTCGAACCCGGGAGGCGGAGGTCGCAGCGAGCCGAGATCACGCCATCGTAGTCCACCCTGGGCGACAAGAGTGAAACTCCGTCTGGAGGGGGAGGGGGAGGGGGAGGGGGAGGGGGAGGGGGAGGGGGAGGGGGAGGGGGAGGGGGAGGGGGCGGAGGTCGCAGCGAGCCGAGATCACGCCATCGTAGTCCACCCTGGGCGACAAGAGTGAAACTCCGTCTGGAGGGGGAGGGGGAGGGGGAGGGGGAGGGGGAGGGGGAGGGGGAGGGGGAGGGGAGAGATCGGTGAGACGCGTCTCAAAATTTTATCTGTTCGCATTCCGCGTGCGTAAAACGGAAAGAACCGACCCACGAGAAATACGACCAGAGCGTACCGTGCCCACGCGTGTCATCCCAGCACTCCGGGAGGCCGACGTGGAAGGATGGCCGGAGCGTAGACGTTTGAGATCACCTCGACGTGTGAGACGACACCTGCAATAATAATAATCATAGAAGTTTAAAAAGCGATCACGTGTGCCCAGAGCGTGGACAACAAAGCGAGAGCACACCCGTACTAAAAAGAAGACGATTGACAGACAGGCAGGCAAGCAGGCAGGCAGGCAGGCAGGCAACTATAGAATGAGCCAGGTGCAGCGTCTCACGCCTGTCACAGCAGCAGCGCGGGCGGCCGAGGCAGGCAGGCGGATCGCTCGAGAACAGGAGTCCGAGACCAGCCCGGGCCACACGACAGAACCCCAGACCCCATCTCACTCACATCCACACATACACAGATACCTGCCTCCCTACCTACGGAAAACGTGAGACATGAGAAAGAACATAAAAGTCACCCGGTGTGGTGGTGCCCACCCGTAGTCCCAGGGAACGGGGACGGGAGGGATGGGACGC
The DNA here is from genome assembly GCF_028885625.2 of Pongo pygmaeus. Classification (NCBI taxonomy): domain Eukaryota; kingdom Metazoa; phylum Chordata; class Mammalia; order Primates; family Hominidae; genus Pongo; species Pongo pygmaeus. The sequence goes on along the minus strand of NC_072384.2, from coordinate 2,750,490 downwards.
GGGACGGCCAGTCGGTCGGACGGTCGGTGGAAATCGTCGAGGCTGGGGTGATCCCGGGCGACAGAGGCAGAGGAAGACCCCGCCGGGAAGGCAGGGAAGGAAGGAAACCAACGAAACAAGCAAGCAAACGATGAACATGACAATGACCTAGAATAACCCATGAGAATAAAGAAGCAAATAAGAGGGTACGAAGAAAGCTAAAAGGTAAGGTAATGAAGATGACAATCCACCGTTTTCTCTCCAGCCCAGCCCAGCCCAGGTGGAGTGGAGGCGCGCGATCACAGCCCACGTTCGCCTCTGCCTCCCGGGCTTAAGAGATCCCTGTAGTCCCATCCCAGCTACTTGGGAGCCTGAGGTCACCAGAGCCCAGAGTGAGAAGATCAGGCAGGCCCCAAAAGAAAAGAAAATAAATACACGAACATTGTTAATCCATAATAAACGAAGGATATACATATACAGGTCTATGTAAATGACATGGGTTTTTACGTCATACACGTTCATCCATTAAAATTAACATCTATCCTATACACATGTATGAATGATGGAAATGTCTAGTTTTATCACTAGATATTTTCGTCGGTGTAGGTACGTGTCCGTGTGTCCATATCTACGTATCTATCTATCTAGATAGATATACGTACGCTCACACACAGCAGCGTGCAGAAAAGAAGATTGAAAACAAGAAGGAATCGGCCGGGCGCGGTGGCCGACACCCGTACTCCCGGCACGCTTTGGGAGGCCGAGGCGGGGGA
>NC_072384.2:2717238-2737238 GCF_028885625.2 Pongo pygmaeus | reverse complement strand
CGGCCGCGCGCGCGCCCGCGGCGCCGGCGAGGCGGGGACGGCGCTCCGCCCCGCCCCGCGGGGCGGCCCCGACGTTCGGGCGGCGAGCGAGAGGCGGACCGCGGTGCCCGGCCCGGGGACAGTCGCGCCGTGCGGCCGCAGCGCCCGCGCGCCGGTCGGGTCGAGGGCCCGGGGCCCGGCCGAAGCCCGGCTCCGGGCCCCCGCCCAGGCGGGCGCGGGAGCAGGGGTGGCACACGCCACACGACGGCCGAGGGAGGGCGACCGAAGCCGGCCGGCGCGCCCGCCCCCGCCCGGGACGAGGGACCGCGACCGGGGCCGAGGCCCCGGCCCGGGCCCCCCCCCCGACCCGGGGAAAGGGGCGAGCGACCGGCGAGGCGGAGGTCGACCCGCGCCACACGTCGCACCGACGCCTGTCCGGGAGGGACCACCGGGCCGCGCTCGGGCGCACGCGCGCGCCGAACGGGGCAACGCCACGCGGGGAGGACGGGCTCTCCCCGACGCCGACGCCCGGGACGGACGCCTCGGGGAAGGGCCGCGGCAGGCCCGGGAAGCGAGGCGCACCCGGGGGCGCGCCGAACCCATTCGGAAGACAGGGCCGGGAGAAGACGACGAGACCCCGGGCGAGGCCGAGGCGAAGGGGAAGGCTCGAGAAAGGCGGCCGGCGGGGAAGGGGACGCCGCGGGACCCCTCGGGCGCAGCCGACCGCGGCCGGGACACACGCGGGGGGTCTCACCGCCCGCAGCCTCCGAGCGCGAAGGCGGCCCCCGCGCGGCACCCGGAGCGGCCGACCCGACCTTCGGCGATCCGCGCGGCTCCCCCACACCGCCGCCGCAGTCGCGGCCAGCCCCCCGGAACCCTCTCTCTCCCGCACGCGCCACAGGCCGACCCCTAAGAAAACCCCTCTCCGGGAGCCCACCGGGGCCCAACACCGGGGGGGCCGCCGACCCGGTCCCGAAGGCGCACGCCGGGGGACGGGGACACCGGGCCGACCAGCGGCCGGCGGCGGCGCCCCCCGAGGCGGTGCCGGGTTCGGTCCCAGACGAGGCCACCACCGACGTCGAGCCGGCGAGCCGCTCGGGGAGGGGAGAGGATCGGCGGGCGGCGGGCGGGGAAGGGGGGCACAGGGAGCCAAGGGCCGGGGAACGCGAGGGCGAGGGCACCCGGGAGCCCGCAGAGCGGCGGCTCGGCGGGAGAAACCTCGGGCACGGCCGGGCCACCAGGAAAACACGGCCGCGGGATCCCACCGCCACCGACACGAGGGCGGTCCCGCGGCGCCCCGCCTGGGACGCCGGACGGCCCTCGGCACCCACCGAGACCCGCCTCACGAGCCCCGGGTCCCGCCACCGGGGGCCCCGAAGCGACCACAGCCACCAACCCGACGCCAGGGCCGCATCGCTCGTCATTCTCGTCCAGCCTCCGACCCGGTCCCGCTCCGGGAGACCGGCGCGTCCCCAGCGTGGGACGCTTTCCCGGGGCCAGGCGGCCCAACCCCGCGCCCACGCGCACGCGGTCGTCGGCACCGCTCGCGACTCGGCACGGGAGCGGGCGGAGAGCCGACTCGCGGCCGAGGTGGGGGTCACGCGCCGGACGGAAGGCCGCGCACACCCACCGCTCGCGGCGGCCGCGTCCCAACCCGCTGGGACGCCGGGCCCGGCCCGGCGGGATCCTCCCCCGACTCGGAAGGGGGAGGCGCGGGCCACACAGCAGGCGACGAGCCGCGCTCGGCCACCACCGCGGTGGCCGGCGGAACCCTCGCTCTCCCCACCCTCAACCCGTCGAGGGGGAAGCGGAGGAGGGTCCTCTGCGCGCGAGTCGCTACGGCAGCGCTACCATAAGGCAGAAGGAGACAGAGGCGGCAGGCTGGGAGATCCGGCACCCCAAAGCACACCTCTCTCAGATCGCTAGAGAAGGCTTTCTCACCGAGGGTGGGTCACACTCCCCACCCGCCAGTCGCCCCTCGTCGGGCCCGCAGAGGCGCTCGGGGACGCCCGGGGAAGGGAGGGGGCCTGCGGTACGAGGAGAAGCGCGCCTGCGGCGACCTCGAGCGTTTGCGGTCAGGGCGGGGGGCCCGGCAGGCTCACAAGGCCCCCCCCGTCCACCCGCCTCCTGCGTCGCTTCCGAGGCAAAGCCACGCACGCGACCGGTCGGAGGCAGAACGGCAGCCCCTCGGCGGCCGGCCGGCGCACGCGTCACCGGCCCGCGCCCGCCGCGATCGCTCACACGGCCCTCGCGCACCCGCCAGAGGGGAGCACGGGACGTGCGCTCGCCGGACCCGGCGGCGCCCTTCCCCGCGCGGGAGGGGCGCGCATCTCATCTCACTCGACCGCCTCGAACCCCACGCCGACGGGCTCCCCTCGGGACACACGCGCGGACACCGGAGGAGGGGACGCCGGGGGTGGGAGGGACACACCACCGCTCGGCCTCGGGCACCTGAGGGACAACCCGGAGCGCTCCAGGAGCACCGCAAAGGCCCGGGCGGAGCCAACGCTCGCGCGAAACCCCCGAGAGGGCAGCACGACGGGCCGGCGGGACGGCACCCCCACCGCCGCGGAGGGGGCCCGCCCGCAAGTCGATGACCGCGGGAGGCGAGAGCGAGGGGTGCCCGCCGCGTCAGAGGACCCCGCCGACCCACCCCGCGAAGCGGAGAGCGGGGACGGGACAGCCAGGTCAGGCCGGGTTCCGCACCCCACGCCTTCCCAACGCACCACCGGCAGGCGGACGGAGGAGAGGCAAGGGGCCCCCGCGGGCGGGGCGAGAAGAACGGTCCCATTCGCCACGAATGTCCGCCCCTCGCCCGTCGCGGCTCGGATCCGGCCCGGGAGAGCGTGACGTCACCACATCGATCACGGAAGAGCCCCCGGGAGCGGGGGGTCGGCCAGCCGGCCGGCGAGCGAGCCGATCGGCCCCGGCCGTCCCCCGCTCCGGGGAAGGGGCGGCGGACAACCCAGCGGAGACGAGGACGCCTGACACGCACGGCACGGCACGGGGCCGACGGGGGTGGGGTTGTCACGGCCGCCCCGGGTGCCCGCGGCGGAGAGCGCACGGGGGCAGGGTAGCCCTCGCCGCCTTCCCCGCCGCCCCCGGGTGGGTCAGAGACCCGGACCCGGGCCGGCACCGGGAGTCGGGACGCTCGGACGCGCGAGAGAGCAGCAGGCCCGCGGGCCCCAGCAGCAGGCGGCTCGAGCGGGAGCAGGGCCGGCTAGCCGGGTCAGCGGTGGGCCAGAGTCCCGCACGCATCCGGAGGCCCAACCTCTCCAGCGACACAGGTCGCCAGAGGACAGCGTGTCAGCAATAACCCGGTGGCCCAAAATGCCGACTCGGAGCGAAAGATATATCTCCCCCGGGGGCAGGAGGCCCGATCGCCGACCACGCCGCCGGCCCAGGACACCCACGACACGGACATCTGTCCCCAAAATCGCCACCATCGCAGCCAGACACGGAGCACCCGGGGCCCCCTGGTCGACCCCAGGACACACGCGGGAGCGGCGCCGGGCCAGGGAGGCCCTCCCGGCCGCCCGTGCCACACGCACGGGCCGGCCCGTGTCTCCAGAGCGAGGCCCGGAAGCAGTTTCGGCCGGCCCCCCTTGCGATCGGGACACACGAGGGACCGAAGGCCGGCCAGGTGTGACCTCCCGGGCCGCACGAGGGCTCGGGGAGCGCTCTCCGACTCCGCACGGGGACTCGCCAAAAAGGATCACGGCGGAGGGACCGCGGCCCGGCCCGGGGACCGCTCCCCGGCACCCGGGGGACGGGGGCAGGACGGTCCCCGGCTCCCCACGGGGACCCGGAAACACATTCGGCCGCCGCCTCAGACGGCCAGGACGCGCGCGGGCCCGCGACCGAGCCGGGAAGGGCGTCCCCGGCCTCCCGCGCCACGCGCGGTGGGTCCCCGCGGGTCGCGGCTCGGGCCTCGGGAGCTGCGGCGCGCTGGTCGACCGGCCCGGGCGGCCCCACGGCCCGGCTCGGGCCCAGAAGCGCAGCGACAGCCTCTCCCCCACATAAACCTGCACGCCAGAGCTCTGACTCACAAGCGACGCGCCACAGCCCTGGCGCCACCGGGCCAGCCGGGCTGACGACCGCGGGCTTTCCGGAGCTCTGCCTGGCTCACAGCGGGGACGGTCCCCTCCCTCGGCAGCTGCCACCGCAGCTCCGGAAGCCAAGAGCACGATCTAACAGCGGCCGCCAGATGGAGCCCGACGACCGTCGCGAACGTCAGCGAGACCGATCCGGACGGCTGGCAGGGCGGCCCGTGGACCGCCAAAGCGAAACCGTGAGTCGAGAAGCCCTTCCCGAGGCCGAAAACGCAGCCCCTCTCCCCCAACCCCACAGAAACGCCTCCCCAAAACGTGTCCCCGCATCGACCGCGACAGAGTCAGAAGACAACCCACGGCGTCTGGGTGTTTGGAGATGCATCTCGGAGGGAGGGAGGGAGGGAGGGAGGGAGGGAGGGAGAAAGAACCCACAAGGAAGGACTCGGTCGCGGGTCGCTGCGGACACAGGGAGAGGCAGAACGCCTAGGCTCTTCCAGAATCCACACAGAGACAGACAGAGGGAGAGAAAGACGGAGGGAGGGAGAGAATGGAGAAAAGAGACAGATGGTGAAAGGGAAGGAGGGAGGGAAGGGAGCAGGGAGGGAGGGAGGGAGGGAGAGAGGGAGGGAGGGAGGGAGGGAGGAAGAAAGTGGAGAAAAGAGAGACCATCTAAAAAACAGAGATACGGAAAGAAAACTTCTTAAACGTTCCATTTTTTCAAAGACAGGTGGAGAGGAAAGAAACACGAAAAGGAGAGAAAGAAGGAGGAAAGAAACGAAGGAAAGAGGGGAAAAGAAACAGAGAGGAAAGAAAAATGAAGGAAAGACAGGGAACGAAAGAGAAATAAGACACGAAAGAAAAAAGAACAGAAAGAGAGAGAGAAGGAAAGGAAGAGAGGAAGAAACACGTAAAGGAGGAGAGAGAGGAAGAAAGGAAGGAAGAAACACATCAAGGAGAGAAAGGAAGGAAGAATCACATCAAGGAGAGAAAGAAAGAAAACAGGGATAAATATGCCCGTTTATCTATAAATACAAACACAACACTCTTCACACGTAAGCATAGACGTATTCATCTACCATCGTTTCTTCACGTAGCAACGTATATTTATATTTCATAAATTTATAGAAGCGTATCTCTACACACGTGCTTTGCATAAGCGTACTTCTATACAATACATACATCTGTCGCGTATAAACGTACTTCTCCGTACGTCCACGTAAACATCTATAGTTATATACAAACGTATGAAAACACTTATATTTCTAAATAAAAGTGAGTACATAGAAACGAAACAAATAAAACATACGACGAACCGAGTCCACAGGCAGGGCGCGGTGGCTCACGCCTGTCATCCCAGCACTTCGAGAGGCCGAGGCGGGCGCATCACCTGAGGTCGGGAGTCAGAGACCAGCCCGGACAACGTGGTGAAACCCCGTCTCTACTAAAGATACGAAAATCGGCCGGGCGTGGAGGTGCATCCCTGTCATCCCAGCTACTCAGGAGGCCGAGGCAGGAGAATCGCTTGAACCCGGGAGGTGGAGGGTGCGGTGAGCCAAGATCGCGCCATCGCACTCCAGCCTGGGACACTTAAGAGTGAAACTCTGTCTCAAAGAGACGGAAGAGAAAGAGAGAGAGAGAGAGAGAGAGAGAGAGAGAGAGAGAGAGAGAGAAACAGAAAGAGAGAGAGAGAAAGAAAGAGCGAGAAAGAAAGAGAGAGTGAGAAAGAAAGAGAGAGAAAGGAAAAGAAAAAAAGAGCAAAAGAAGAAAGAGAAAGAAAGAAAGAAGGAAGAAAGGAAGGAAGGAAGAAAGAAAGAAGGAAGAAAGAAAGGAAAGAAGGAAGAAAGAAACAAAGAAAGAAAGAAAGAGAGACAGACAGAGAGAGAGAGAGAGAGAGAGAGAGGCCGGGCACGGTGGCTCACGCCTGTCATCCCAGCACTTTGGGAGGCCAAGGCAGGCGGATCACCTGAGGTTAGGAGATGGAGACCAGCCTGACCAACGTGGGGAAACCCCGTCTCTACAAAAAATACAAAATCAGCCGGGCACGGTGGCACACGCCTCTAATCCCACCTACTAGGGAGGCTGAGGCAGGAGAATCGCTTGAACCTAGGAGGCGGAGGTTGCGGTGAGCCGAGATCGCGCCATGGCCCTCTGGCCCGGGCAACAAGCGTGAAACTCTGTCTAAAAAAAAAAAAAAAAAAAGAAAGAAAGAAAGAAAGAAAGAGAGAAGGAAGAAAAAGAAAGAAAGAAAAGGCAAGGCAAGGCAAGGCGAGGCAAAGCGAGGCAAATCTACCCGCTTTCACTACATCTGGGGAGAATCAGGAAAGTCCCCACCAACGACAAGGCCTAAAGGGGAGCCGCCATCTGTAAAACCCGAGCAGAAGAGTCCACGCGGGTTAAAGACACGAAGAAACACAAGGAAACCACCGACCAAGGAGAAGGACCGTCTGGCCCAGCCAGGGTCTGTCTCCTGAGGTCGTCCGGGCAACCAGGGACCGGGACGGAGGGAGGGCGGGACTCCGAACCTCCGTCTCGAAAAACAAATCCCGCTCATAAAATAAAATTCCGTTAAAAAAAGAAAGTACGCATCGTTCCTAACGTGTCTGGTGCCTCGAAAGGCGAGAGGGGTCTGTGTACGTCACTGTGGGGGGGGGGTTCTCTTTTTTTTTTTTTTTTCTTTTTTCCCGGAAACTCACTTTTTAAGTATTTTCTTTCATGTCAGTTTTATTTTCCTTTTTTTTGAGACGGAGTCTCGCTCTGTCGCCCAGGCTGGGGTGCGGTGGCGCGATCTCGGCTCACTGCAACCTCCGCCTCCCAGGTTCAAGCGATTCCCCTGCCTCAGCTCGGCCTCCCGAGTAGCTGGGATTACAGACAGTACAGCACCGCGCCCGGCTAATTTTGTGTATTGTGAGGAGAGATGGGGTTTCGCCATACTGGCCCTGCTGGTCTGACCGCCTCGTGATCCACCGGCCTTGGCCGCCCAAAGTGCTGGCGATGACAGGCTTGAGCCACCGCGCGGGGCCTATTTGTTTGCTTTATTTTATTTTCTTTGTTTATTTTCATTTATGTGTTTATTTATTTGATTTTATTTTTCTGAGACGGAGTTTCGCTCTTGTTGCTCAGACTGGGGTGCGATGGCGCGATCTCGGCTCACCGCAACCTCCGCTTCCCAGGTTCAAGCGATTCTCCTGCCTCAGCCTTCCTAGCAGCTGGGATTATAGGCATGCGCTACCACGCCCGGCTAATTTTGTATTTTCAATTGAGACGGGATTTCCCCATGTTGGTCAGGCTTGTCTCCGACTCCCGACTTCAGGTGATGCGTCCACCTCGGCCTCCCAAAGTGATGGGATGACAGGCATGAGCCACCGCGCCCGGCCTGTTGTATTGTATTGTATTGTATTGCGTTGTATTGTATTGTGTTGCGTTGTGTTGTGTTGTGTTGCGTTGCATTGTATTGTATTGGAATGCATTGTATTGACTTATTTTATTTCGTTAGTTATTTCTGTGTTATTCTGTTTATTTATGTGTTTGCTTGTTTTTGCCTGATCAAAGGTCAATCAGACCCAGTCGTCAAAGTGGCGATTTCCTAGGCAACGAGGGAGGGAGGAACTTGGAGGTGGGGGCGGGGGCGGTGGAGAAGACACAGTTGCCCCAGGCTGCGCGCAGGCGGCCTGGTGCTTCCTTCCTCTGCGAGGCCTCCGTTTTCAGAGCAACAGTGGCCGCTAGGTGATGCCCGACGTCTGCCAATGAGAGTGTCAGCCCGGAATGAATTGGGATCCCCTTGGGGGGGGGCGGGGAAGGATGTGCGGGGAAGGATGGAGGCGATTCCCCACAACTAATCGACCAGGGCCCCTGGGGGGACACAGCCTAAGTCCCCACCCATCGGATCATCTGGAACTTCCGTCCAGAGACGAGAGACCGACTGGGAATTCTCTCAGTCAAGGTCCAAACCGAAAAGAATCACCGGCACAGACACCAGGACTAAGGCAATTTCTAAAAGACTGGTTTCTGTGTTTTGGGTGAATCCGTGTATTTCTGTATCACAAAATTACCTATTTCGAACGCTACGATTTTTCTCCTCCTTTCGTGTCCCGTCCTGTGATACACAGACCAGGGGACTCCTCAGCTCACAGTCCATGAGGCCAGAAGATGACGTCCCAAATTTCTATTTAGAATGAATTTAAGCAGGCCAGCCAAAGCCAAACACTCTGCCCTGAAACTATCGGGAAGACAAGCGGGGGGGGGGGGGGAGGCGGGAGTCTGGGCGCGGTAGGCTCGTGCCTGTCATCCCCGCACTCTTGGGAGGCCGAGCGCAGGTGGATCCTTCGATCCAAGCCTTGGCAACATGGTGAGACCTCGTCTCAAACAAAAATACAAAAACTAACTGGTTCCATAACCTGGACTCAAAGTTAATAAATAGATAAATAGGCCGGGGGCGGTGGCTCACGCCTGTCATCCCAGCACTGTGGGAGGCCGAGGCGGACGGATCACGGGGTCAGGAGATCGAGACCATCCTGGCTACCACAGTGAATACCCATCTCTACTCAAAATACAATAAAGTAGCCAGGTACGGTGGCGGGCGCCTGTAGTCCCAGCTACTCGGGAGGCTGAGGCAGGAGAATGGCGTGAAACCGGGAGGCAGAGCTTGCCGTGAGCCGAGATCGCGCCGCTGCCCTCCAGCCTGGGCAACAGAGCGAGAGTCTGTCTCGAAAATAAATAAATAAATAAATAAATAAATAAATAAATAAATAAATGAATAAATGAATGAATGAATGAATGAATGAATGAATAAAGAATAGCAAATAAATAAATACATTAAAATTGAAAACTAAAAAAAAATAAAAATAAAAAAGTGTAGCCGGCCGGGCGCGATGGCTCACGCCTGCCATCCCAGCACTTTGGGAGGCCGAGGTGGGGAGATCACCTGGGGTCGCCAGTTCGAGACCAGCCTGACCCACATGGAGAAATGCCGTCTCTACTAACAATACAAAATCAGCCGGGTGTGGTGGCCCATGCCTGTAATCCCAGCTACTCTCAGGAGGCTGAGGCAGGAGAATCGCTTGAACACGGCAGGTGGAGGTTGCGGTGAGCCGAGATGGTGCCACTGCACTCCAGCGTGGGCACCAAGAGTGAAACTCCGTCCCAAGGAAAAAAAAAATGAAGTGCTGTATTCTGTTATTTCTGCTTCCTGCCCTGAGAAGAACATAGTACAACTGTTGCCTGCCAGCCTGCCTGCCTGCCTGCCTGCCTCCCTGCCTGCCTGCCTGTGACAGGGCCTCACTCTGTCTTTCGCCCAGACTGGAGCACAGTGACACCATTATGGCTCGCTCACTGCAGCCTCAACCTCCCCAGGGTTAGGCGATTCCTCAAGGGATCCTACGGCCTCGGCCTCCCAAAGCGTCGGGGTTACAGGCGTGAGCCACCAGCACCCGGCCTGAGTTAATACGTCTGGTCTCACTACGTCCTCACCACACACCCATGAAGAACTCAAGTCAAGAGAGAGTCAGCAAGAGACTCTCAGCATTCTCTCCTGAAAGCACGAGTGTCCCGAGCGCCTGTGGTTTCAGGTGGCCGCGCGTAGAGGAGAGATCGCCAATGTTTCCAGAGAGGTGCGAGCCACAGTCATTCGAGGGCATCCGAGCACGAGATGGGGTTTCTGACAGCGACTTAAGGGCCAGGAAGGGCCAGAATCTGCCGAGGCCCGTGTTCCAGGGTGGGGCCGATGGAACCCAAGGTAGAGGGAGTCAGCGGTCCGCACGGAGAGAGCTCCAGCCCTAGGCCCCGCTGTGCAGACCGAATCAGAAGGAAGAGAGTCCTTCGTCCTACATGCCACATCCCTCACATCCCCCCACTGAACTTGGGAGCGGATCCGTGTTCCAAACACGAGGTGACTCTCGGTTTGCAATGGATCACAAGGGGCCGGGCTTTCCAGAGTCGGCAGGATAGAGAAGTCATTCGGGCTCGGCCTCCCCCATCCCCCGGGAACGGTCCCGCTGGTGACTTTAAACGAGCCGGGGCTGGCCTGGCCGGGCCATAGCCGCTACGGGAGTGGGGTGGCGGTGGGGTGCGGGCGGTGTGGGGTGGGGGGATGCCTGAGGCACTGCAGAAAGTGGGCCTGAGCCTCGAGGATGACGGTGCTGCAGGAACCCGTCCAGGCTGCTCTATGGCAAGCACTAAACCGCTGCGCTTACCGAGATGCGGTTTTCCTCGCAGAACGCCTTTATGCAGAAGTACCCTCAGAAGAAGCCTTGTTTTCACCGGTGACCTGTCCTTACCCCTCAGGAAAGGCCTATAAAGCATATAGACTCTGGAAAGGACACAGTGGTACTGCACCGCCATGCAAATACCGGCTGGCAAAATGTTGCGTGGATCTCAGCAAGCTTGCAGAAGGGGAACACATCTTATCGGGTGGAGTGTTTCCTAAGCAGAAAAGCCATGACGATATTTTTACTGAGTCTGGTGATTCAGCTCGCTTTACTCTCTCATTGCCGGGACACGCATATCGCAAGACAGATCGGCTTGCCAAAGGATCAGAATGTGACCAACAGGGCCTTAGTTGAAATCCTTTCCTCTGGTATTCCTTTGAATCATTATGTCAAGTAGGTGAAAAAGCAAGATCCTGACCAAACACTTCAATTCACATCTTTACAGAACTTTGGCAACTGTCTGTCCAAGTGTTGCCCCACACAAGTACCTCGTCCTAGCTTATGTCACAGACAGCCTGAGACCGTTCTTACGGAAACACCCCAGGACACCATTGAATTAAACAGATTGAGTTTAGAATCTTCCAATTCAAAGTACTCCTTGAATACAGATTCCCCAGTGTCTTCTATGGATTCAGCTGTCATTTCACCTGATACTGTCCCACTGGGAACGGGAACTTCCATGTGATCTAAACAGGTGCAAAATGAACCAAACACCGGTCGAAGTTTATTAGGAGGGCCAGCAGCTGTTGGTCCATTCACCCCAAGTGTTGGGACTTTGCCAGTAGAAACCTCGAGTCCCGGAGATGGATCCTATTTACAAAACTACACCGCTTTGAGACACCTTCTGTAATTGACGTGCCATCCACCGGAGCCCCTTCAAAAAAGTCTGTTGCCAGAATCGGCCAAACCGGAACACAGTCTGTCTTCTCGCAGAGGGGAATCAGCCGAAAGGTCACTCCAATTCTTGCAAAAACACAAAGTTCTGGTCCACAAACGAGTGGAACGCCTCAGGTGTTGAGCCCCACTATGGCGTCTCCCCCAAATGCACGACCTCGAAGAAATTCGCGACTCTTGATTAGTGACAGCTCCACAACCAAGGATAATAGGAAAAAATTTAAAATGAAGTTTCCACCTGAAATCCCAAGCAGAAAAACAAAAAGTAGAACTAATAAAGGAGGTACACCACAACCTAACATAAACGATAGCCTGGAAATGACAAAACTGGACTCTTCCATCGTTTCAGAAGAGAAAAGAGCCACAATCACACCTCAGATTCAGGCTTTTCATCTACAAAAAGCAGCAGCAGAAGGCTTGATGAGCCTTCTTCGTGAAAGGGGGAAAGGTTATTTAGCTTTGTGTTCTTACCACCGCAAAGAAGCTATCCATATTTTGAGCCATCTACCTTCTCACCACTAGAATACCGGTTGGGTACTGCGCCAAATTGGAAGGGCCCGTTTTCAACTTTCAGAGTCCATGCGACCTGAAAGAATATTCTCAGAGGTTAGAAGGAGGGAGAATTATAGAGTGGAAGGCAGGGAGATCTACACTACAACACTTTGGCATCCTCCAAAAGATGTTGCTCTTTCAGTTCTGTCGAAAGACTTCACAGACATGGATAAAAGTTCTCCAGCCAGAGGCCTGGTGTGCTGCAGGGACCCGTTGCAGTCTGCAACGGGAACAGGATATTGCCATTAAATTCTTCCAGAGAACTATCGAAGTGGATCCAAATGATGCTTACGCCTATACCGTCTTAGGGCGTGAGTGTGTCTTCACTGAAGAATTGGACAAAGCCTTAGCTTGATTTCGAAATGCTATCAGAGTCAGTCCTAGACATTGCAATGCATGGTGACAGGTCAGGAAGCGTAAAGACAAAGTCTTACGGATGGTGCCGGTACTCGCTAATTTTTCTTGTTAGATAGCTCTTTATTGTCATGAATTTGGTGACGAATACTTAGGGATGGTACACGCTGGTCAATAACTTCTAACTAAGATGTTTTCTTATGAAATGTATGTCTTGAACAAACTCTTAAATGAACTCATGATGATAGAATACCAGATCCTGATACTCAACAGTTTCTGTCTTCTACCAGACTTTTGTAGATACCGTAGTTGTCTTTAGGGGGTGTGTGTGTGTGTGTGTGTGTGTGTGTGTGTGTGTGTGTTTCTTTAGTTTTGTTACTTGATTTGTTACTTTTTGTTCGAGCACCGCAGCGGTGATGGGGACAAAAAGGGCTTGGGAGATTGGAAAGGAATAGCATCATTCACTTATTGGATAATAGAAAAAAATATGGACACGATTCACTAGCTGCTGCTTTGTGACAGTGTTCCAGTCTCTGGCGTTACTATGAAGAACTGAGCGTCCCCTTTTGTTCAGCGGTCTCTCTGTTTCACTGTTTTGTGCTCGTGTGTCAGTAGACACACAGGAAATGTCTACCTGGGTCGTATGGTTATCAACTGAATAAGATATGAAAAAGCGTGGTCCTACTTCCGCCTCAACACCATACTGACTGTTGACGTTTATTGTATTTTTCTGGGCTGACTTAATAGTTAAAACCTCAAGAGAAGGCCGGGCGCGGTGGCTCACGCCTGTCATCCCGGCACTCTGGGAGGCCGAGGCGGGCGGGTCACAAGGTCAAGGGATCGAGACCATCCCGGCCAACATGGTGAAACCCCGCCTCTATTAAAAGTAGAAAAATTAGCTGGGCGTGGTGGTGGGCGCCTGTGGTCCCAGCTACTCGGGAGGCTGAGGCGGGAGAATCTCTTGAACCCGGAGAGGTGGAGGTTGCAGTGAGCCGAGATCACGCCATTGCGCTCCACGCTGGGCGACAGAGCGAGACGCCCTCTCAAGAAAAGAAAATAAAAAAAATAAATAAATACACAAATGAATATCAAGAGAAAGTATAATTCTGAAGTCATAAGCCTGTGGTCGTTTTCTTGTCAGATACGGTTATCTTTGGGGTGGGTTAATTGTTACAGCAGTGGAGGTTTTTCATTTGATTTGCTTCTAAATCTGAAGCATTAGATTACTAAAACATTTTTTGATTTGTGACTATGTTGTTTAGTGGGTGATATCTCATTCTGCTGTAGTAGTTACATCTCCTGAAAGATGGCCAAAAACATAATAGTGCTAGCTATCGCTGACCAATGTAACAATCAACTTGCCGATACTGCCTTCTCTTCCGACGGCCGTGTTCTCCGTGACATTTTAAGAACTCAGTTCTTCATGAGACTTGTGTGGTTTTTTGATTTTTTCCCAAGTCTGGTTGATCCTTGTGTCGTTTGCTTTTTAAATGTGTATCGTCCGTTCAGCTATTTCGCAGGAGTCGCATTCTTAAAAAAACTTAACCGTATCAAAAATTGTGTTTAAAGGAGGATTATTCAGATCGGCAAGCTTTTACTAGGAAGAGTTTAAATGCTGACATATTTAGGTAGCTCTCAATACTGAGCCACTTTATTCTAACTACAAAATAGATAGCCGTTCTTTTGTTTTCACTTTGACTATCACTAGCACGGTGTTTAATACCTTTTCTTCATCTCTAACACAATGATAATGATATAGGAAGCCACTCAAATCAAGCAGATATGTTGTGCTTTTAAGAAAAAAAAAAAAAAAAGTCTTTCTGTGGCACAGAACGAGGAGGTGTGGCTGGAATCTAGAATCTGCAGTGAAAACCAATGAAAGAGGGCGAAACCCCGTGTCTACTAAAAAGAAAACAATGAGCCGGCCACGGTGGCAGTCTCTCTGGTTCAAGTGCAGGAGAATGACTGGAACCCAGGAGGCAGAGGTTGCCGTGAGCTGAGATCACGCCACTGCACTCCAGCATGGGGGACAGAGCAAGACTCCATCTCAGAAACAAACAAACACACAAAGCCAATAAAGGTGTTTCATTCAACCCGTCAGGCTCAGGTCTCTCGAACAGGATACATCCGGCCCCCGGAGGAAACGTCGAGGGGTGGGGTGGAATCTATTTTGTGGCCTCAAGGGAGGGTGTGAGAGGTAGTCCCGCTGCAGGCAAGCGGTGATGGCCTAAGGAAGCCCCTCCGCCCAAGAAGCGATATTCATTTCGAGCCTGTCAGCCACCCGAGAGGGAGACTCGGGCTCTCTGCAGACCCCGCAACCCCCACCCCAGCCCCACCCCCACCCCCACCCCCACCCCCCCACCTCGTGAAATGGGCTCTCGCTCCGTCAGGCTCTGTTCACACCGTGTGGTTTTGTAACCTCCAGCGTGTGTGCGTGGGTTGCTTGGTGGGGTGGGGCCGGCTGTGGACAGAGGAGGGGATAAAGCGGCGGTGTCTCGTGGGTGCCCGGGACTTGGGATGTGGGACGTGGGACGTGGGTGGGGTGGCCAGAGCCTAGGGAACTCATCGCCTGTCAGGACGTCTCCCCTCCTAGTCCCCTCTCTGACCTACGCTCCACGTCTTCGCAGTTCAGTGGGGACCTTGTGGGTGGAGTCACCATCCCTTTGGACTGTAGCCGATGAAGGCCGGGCTCCCAAGACTCTCCCCGGAGTCGGGGCCTTGGCCAGGCTCACAAGGATGCTGACGGTGACGGTTGGTGACGGTGATGTACGTTGGAGGCCTCGGGCCGACGCAGAGGTATCCATTTGACCTCGGTGGGACAGGCCAGCTTTGCGGAGTCCCGTGCGTCCTTCCAGAGACTCATCCAGCGCCAGCAAGCATGGTCCCGAGGGTCCCAGCTCCCAGCAGAGACACTTTTGTTCACACAGGATCCCGGACAGGGAAGTTCTCAGCAGGCCTTAGGCCTCCTAGCCAAAAAGCCAAAACCACTTCTGGGATTTTTTTCGAAGAGCCAGTGGTTCCACAAGGGGCCGTGGGTACTTGTGGAAATGGAGAGAAGTGTTTGTGGATACATATTTGAGACCCAACGGGCAGGGCTCGGTCACAGGTCACGCAGGACACGGGCAGATGCACATTGAGAAAACCATCCCAGC
Organism: Pongo pygmaeus; assembly: GCF_028885625.2. NCBI lineage: Eukaryota > Metazoa > Chordata > Mammalia > Primates > Hominidae > Pongo > Pongo pygmaeus. The sequence continues at coordinate 2,722,052 of NC_072384.2, read as the reverse complement.
GTCCTAGGTGAACAGAAGTACGATTTTTCGAGACAGTCGAGGGAGAAGCAACCCCAGATTTGAGGGTTGGATCTTTATTCATATGTAGTACCTATGAGGTATCCAAGTCCAGAAATCAACTCGCCAGTTCTGTACAGCATTCTGTAGGGAGAGGAAATCTGGGATGTCAGAAGTTACGAATTCAGGCCTTGGTAATGGATTAGATTAGATGTGCTTGAGCTTATTTTGCAAAAAAAAAAAAAAAAAAAAAAAAAAAGAGAGAGGGCGGGAGATAGCGAGAGCCAGAGACCGAGACAGAGAGAGAGAGAGAGAGAGAGAGAGACAGAGACAGAGACAGAGAGAGACAGATGGAGAGCGACAACGATACAGAAAGAGAGAAAGACAAAAAGAGAGAGAGACAGATAAAGAGACAGACAGAGAAAGACAGAGATGGACAGAGACAGAGAGAGAAACAGAGACAGGAAGGGAGAGAGACAGCCAGACAGCCAGACAGAGAGAGAGAGAGAGAGAGACAGAGACAGAGAGAGACAGACGGAGAGAGACAACGATACAGAAAGAGAGAAAGACAGAAAGAGAGAGAGACAGATAAAGAGACAGACAGAGAAAGACAGAGATGGACAGAGACAGAGAGAAACAGAAAGAGAGAGAAACAGAGACAGGAAGGGAGAGAGACAGAGAGAGACAGACAGACAGGCAGACAGACAGACAGGCAGAGAAAGAGAGTAAGAGTTAGACAGAAGGCAGACACACACACACACACACACACACACACAGAGAGACAGAGACAGACAGAGAGACAGAGAGAAAGAAAGAGACAGAGAGAGAGAGAGAGAAAGACAGACAGACAGAGAGAAACAGAGAGAAAGACAGACAGACAGAGAGAAACAGACAGAGACAGAGAGAGAGAGACAGACAGACAGACAGACAGACAGGGGGAGGGAGAGAGAGAGACAGGGGGAGAGAGAGAGAGAGAGACAGACAGAGAGAGACAGCCAGACAGCCAGACAGCCAGACAGGCAGAGAAAGACAATAAGACAGAAGATAGACAGAGAGAGAGAGAGAGAGAGAGACAGAGAGAGAGAGAGAAACAGACAGACAGGGAGAGAGAGAGACTAAGACAGAAGACAGACACAGTGAGAGAGAGAGAGAGAGAGACAGACACAGAGAGACAGAGAGAAAGAAAGAGACAGACAAAGAGACAGACAGAGAAAGACAGAGACAGACAGAGAGAGACGGAGAGAAACAGACAGACAGACAGGGAGAGAGAGACAGAGAGAGAGACAGACCGACAGACAGACAGGCAGAGAAAGGGAGTAAGACAGAAGGCAGACACAGTGAGAGAGACAGGTAAAGAGGGGGAGGGAGGGAGGGAGAGAGAGAGAGAGAAACAGACAGGCAGAGAGAGAGAGAGAGACAGACAGGCAGAGAGAGAGAGAGAGAGACAGAGAGAGAGAGAGAGACACAGACAGGCAGAGAGAGAGAGAGAGACAGACAGGCGAGAGAGAGAGAGAGACAGACAGACAGGCAGAGAGAGAGAGAAAAACAGACAGGCAGAGAGAGAGAGAGAGAGACAGAGACAGACAGAGAGACAGAGAGAAAGAAAGAGACAGAGAGACGGAGAGAAACAGACAGACAGACAGAGAGAAACAGACAGAGAGAGAGAAAGACAGACAGACAGAGGGAAACAGACTGAAAGAGAGAGACAGACAGACAGGGAGAGAGAGAGACAGACAGACAGAGAGAGACAGCCAGACAGCCAGCCAGACAGCCAGGCAGAGAAAGACAATAAGACAGAAGATAGACAGAGAGAGAGAGACAGAGAGAGAAACAGACAGGCAGAGAGAGAGAGAGAGAGAGAGAGCGAGAGAGAAACAGACAGACAGGGAGAGAGAGAGACTAAGACAGAAGACAGACACAGTGAGAGAGAGAGAGATAGAGAGACAGACACAGAGAGACAGAGAGAAAGAAAGAGACAGACAAAGAGACAGACAGAGAAAGACAGAGACAGACAGAGAGAGACGGAGAGAAACAGACAGACAGACAGGGAGAGAGAGACAGAGAGAGAGAGACAGACCGACAGACAGACAGGCAGAGAAAGGGAGTAAGACAGAAGGCAGACACAGTGAGAGAGACAGGTAAAGAGAGGGAGAGAGAGAGAGAGAGAGAGAGAGAAACAGACAGACAGGCAGAGAGAGAGAGAGAGAAACAGACAGACAGGCAGAGAGAGAGAGAGAGAGAGACAGACAGGCAGAGAGAGAGAGAGACAGACAGACAGGCAGACAGAGAGAGAGAGAGAGAGACAGAGAGAGAGAAACAGACAGGCAGAGAGAGACAGACAGGAAGAGAGAGAGAGAGAGAGAGAGACAGAGAGAGAGAGAAACAGGCAGGCAGAGAGAGAGAGAGAGGCAGAAACAGACAGGCAGAGAGAGAGAGAGAGAGAGAGAGACAGAGAGAGAGACAGAAACAGACAGGCAGAGAGAGAGAGAGAGAGAGACAGAGAGAGAGAGAAACAGACAGGCAGAGAGAGAGAGAGAGAGAGAAACAGACAGGCAGAGAGAGAGAGAGAGAGACAGAGAGAGAGAAACAGACAGGCAGAGAGAGAGAGAGAGAGACAGAAACAGACAGGCAGAGAGAGAGAGAGAGACAGAGAGAGAGAGAGAGACAGACAGGCAGAGAGAGAGAGAGAGACGGAGAGAGAGAGAAACAGACAGGCAGAGAGAGAGAGAGACAGAGAGAGAGAGAAACAGGCAGGCAGAGAGAGAGAGAGAGAGAGACAGAGAGAGAGAAACAGACAGGCAGAGAGAGAGAGAGAGACAGAGAGAGAGAGAGAGAAACAGACAGGCAGAGAGAGACAGAGAGAGAGAGAGAGAAAAGACAGAGAGAGAAAGAGAGAAACAGAGACAGACAGAGAGACAGAGAGAGGGGGAGGAAGGGCGTGCTCGAGAAATAATTACACATATTTTATAATGCTTTTGATCCCATGAACGGTGGCCGGGTTATACTTTGAAAACAACAACAACAACAACAACAACAGCAACAAGAGCAGCAGCAGCAGCGAGAGCAGCGGCAGCATTCACCTACGGATTTCTAGAAAATAGGATGTTATGAAGGATAGTACACTTCCACCGGCTCTCACTGCACGTGGAGAGATTCAGAAAAGCGCTAGTTAACAACAGGAGAAAACAGCAGCTAACATGTCCTGGGGAAAATAGACGTCTTCCTGAAAACTGGGGATTTCTACTTCACCCGAAAAGAAATACATAGGCAAAGGGAAAAAGACGAACAAACACAAAACAAGCCAACAAACACGGGCCAAGGCACCGTCCCTGGAAATCTTAAGTGAGCAAAGTGTTAGTTTTCAGAAAGCGTTTCTGTTTGGGGCAAACACTAAGAAGGCCCAGACTAGAGCTGTGACGCCTTTCCCGTTGTGAAACTGTGCCGGCTGGAGGGCGGAGAAACGAAAACATCCTGAGAAAGGGTGATTGAGACCCAGCCAGGGTGAAGCTTTCCTAGGGAGGCAGGGAGGGAGGGAGGAAGGGAGGCCTGAGGAGGGAAGCTGGGGGAAAATCCCCACAACTGCAGACCCGCCCGCTTGCCCACGCGGGTCAAGGGCTATGCCATCGGCCCAAGCTGCCTCTGGGGAAGTGGGACCGTGCCGCCCCCATCTTCACAAACGGTGGCCACTGAGTGAGGCCTGAGGCCCAGCGATGCAAATGTCAGCCTGGCAAGAATGAGATCATCGCCGGCAAGGGGTGGGGGAAGGGGCGAGAAGACGGAGGCACACCGGGGCGGCTCTGGAAGGTTTCCAAGCAGGGTGTTGGGAGGCGGGGTGTGGGGGTTTCGGGGGGAACCCACCTCGCCGACTCACTAAATTAAGGTAAAGGGACGTGGGTAGTGGGGGGAGCCGGGGGGCAACTTGAAAATTAAACTGACCCTTCCTAAAGCCCAAGTAGGAGAGTCTATGCGCGGTCAAGAAACCAAAACACAAAGAAAACTCAAGCGCCGATCAAAGAACAATAGGGCCCCCGCCAGGGCGGAGGTTCCCTAGGCAACGAGGGAGAGAGGGAGGGGCCTCCAGAAGGGAGAGCGAGAAACCAGTTGCCCCAGGCTCGGTGCAGTCGGCGAGACCTCCCTCCGTGTCTCCCCGACTTTCAGAAACAGTGGCCGCTAGGTGATGCCCGAAGACAACCGATGCCCGCAAATGTCAGTCAGCACAGAAAAGAATTTATTTTTTCATTCATTCATTTATTTATGTATTTATGTATTTATTTATTTATTTAGAGACAGAGTCTCACTCACTCTACAGCCTGGGCTGTAGTGCAGTGGCGCGATCTCGGCTCCCTGCAGACTCCGCCTCCCAGGTTCAAGCGATTCTCCCGCCTCAGCCTCCGGAGGAGCTGGCATTCCAGGCGCCTGCCCCACCGCTCCCGACTCAGTTTTGTATTTTTAGTAGAGACGGGGTTTCGCCGTGTTGGCAAGGTTGGTCTGGAACTCCCAACCTCAGGTGATCCACCCGCCTCGGCCTCCCAAAGTGCTGGGATGACAGACGTGAGCCACCGCGCCCGGCCTTCACCGTTTCTTTTTAAGTCGAGGAGCTTATCAGGGAACTATGAGAAGTACGGACGCCACACGTGACAGGGAGAAAAGTCTGAAAATGCCCCTCGCATCCAAGTGGGGACCCGGCCTCGACCTCCCGAAATCATACACCGATTGGGGAAGCCCAGCAAGGCCCGTCTGTCTAGATTCCTCTCGGCCTCTCTAAGCACCTAAGCACGCGCTTCTCACTTTCGTGGAAGGGGCAGGGCCCTCCCCGG
>NC_072384.2:2707238-2714738 GCF_028885625.2 Pongo pygmaeus | reverse complement strand
AGACGGGGTGTCACCATGTTGGCCAGGCTGGTCTGGAGCTCCCGACCTCGGGAGGACAGACGTGAGCCACCGCGTTCAGCGTACAGTGCCATTTCTCGGAAATCACTCAGGGGAACACACACTTCTAGGTGATGTGTAGAGATTTTATCGATGTACTTACTTACTTATCTCTTTATGTATGTATTTACTTTTTGCGTGGGGAGGTGGGGGGGACGGAGTTTGGCTCTCGCCGCCCAGGCTAGAGTGCAACGGCATAGGGGACTCAAGGAGTCCACCTATGGGAGAGAGGACACGTCATTCTGAGCGTCAGGGCCGCAGCGAAAGGTGGCAGGGCCCACGCTTTGAAAGGCTGAAATCCCGGCGGCTCAGGCCTGTCGTCCCAGCACTTCGGGAGGCCCGGGAAGGCGGATCCTTTGAGGTCAGGGGTTCGATACCAGCGTGGCCAACACGGAGAAACCCCGCGTCTACAAAAAATAGAAATATCAGCCGGCCGTGGCGGTGCGCGCCTGTAATCCCAGCTACCGAAGAAGAATCACTGGAAGCCGGGAAGCAGAGGTTTCAGTGAGCCGAGAGAGCGCCACTGCACCGCAGCCTCGGTGACCGAGCGAGAGAGACTCAGTCCGAAAAAAAGAAAAGAAGAAAAAAAAAAAAAGAACAGGCCCAAATGCTGCACTGTCAGTGAACGTTAGTGTTTCGGGTGTTTCGTTTTATCTCTGTCTCTCTCTCTCTCTCTGTCTCTGTCTCTCTCTCTCTCTCTCTCTCTCTCTCTCAATCTCTCTCTCTCTCTCTCTCTCTCTCTCTCTCTCTCTCTCTCTCTCTCCTCTCTCCTCTCTCCTCTCTCCTCCTCTCCTCCTCTCCTCCTCTCCTCCTCTCCCCTCTCCCCTCTAACTTTTATTTCTTGTTCGAAGACACATGTGCAAGAGTGTTATGTCATAGGTAAACTTAAACTTGTGACGGGGTGGGGGGGGGGGTTCAGTGTTCAGTGTGCAGATGATTTCATCACCCGGATACTCAGCGCCGTGTCCGGTAGTTTTCGTGTTTTGTTTTTTTCCCGAAGCTGTCTCTCCTTCCACCCCTCCTCCCTGAAGTAGGCTCCCGCGTCTCCGGTCCCCCTCGTTCTGCCCACGCAAGAACTCTCATCTATGAGTTCCCAGTTGTAGATGAGAACAGGTGGTATTTAGCCGACGGTTGTTTTCATCTTCGGTGGTGGTGGTGGTGAAATAGGCATGACACTAAATGGACCCTTAGGACGCTCCCCTCCGTCCCCACCCCGCACCCCCTCCCCCCCCACACCCCCTCATTCCCGCACCCCCTCCTCCAACGCAAGAAAGGAAGAAAGACAGAAATGAAAGTAAGAGGTGAGCCTGCAAGGTGGCGGAGGCTGGGGATCTCAAAGGGTGAGCAAGCGATGGGGTCCCGGGGATGTCTCGGCCGAGGTATCCAAAATAGGGGACCCACTTTCCAGCCCCAGCACACCCAGGAATCCTCAGCCGCAGCCAGCCTCTGGGTGGGGTTGCGCCTGTCAAAGCTTCTAAATGGAGAGAAGCCCAAGGCTATGGAAGGCATCAGCTCCAACTCCAGGAAGGGAATAGGGCTCTGTGCATATGAATGGGGCTTCAGAAGGCGGTGCCGCGGCTTCCAAAGCGATGCGCCTCGCCTCTCCTCGCCCAGAGCGAGACTCCGTCTGAAAAGAAATACACAAATCAATACTAAAAGAATTCATCCATCCATAAATAAGAAAGAAAGAAAGGAAGAAAGAAAGGAAGAAAGAAAGAAAGAAAGAAAGAAAGAAAGAAAGAGAGAGAGAGAGAGAGAGAAAGAAAGAAAGAAAGAAAGAAAGAAAGAAAGAAAGAAAGAAAGAAAGAAAGAAAGAAAGAAAAGAAAAGAAAGAAAGAAAGAAAGAATCAGTCCAGCGGTCGTGGTCGTGAATCACTCCCCGGAGTCCAGGCGCAGTGGCTCACGCCCGTCACGCCAGCACTCTGAGACGCCGGGTCAGGAGGGTGGCAACAAAACGAGGAGACCCCGTCCGTGGAAAAACATTGAAAAATGAAGGCCGGGCGCGGTGGCTCACGCCCGTCATCCCAGCACTTCGGGAGGCCGGGAAGGGCGGATCGATCACCCGAGGTCGGGAGTTCGAGTCCAGCCCGAGCCACACGGAGAAGCCCCGCCTCCACGAAAAATACCACATCAGCCAGACGTGGCGGCGCCCGCCCGCCATCCCAGCTACTCGGGAGGCCGACGCGGGAGAATCGCTCGAACCCGGGAGGCAGAGGTTGCGGCGAGCCAAGATCGCGCCACCGCACCGCAGTCTAGGCAACCAGAGCGAAACTCTGTCTCGGGGTGGGGGGGAAGAAAAAAACGGTCCGGGGACAGTGGCGCGTGCCCGTGGTCCCGGGTACCGTACTCTGGAGGCTGAGGCGGAAGGATCGCTCGAGTGCAGGAACGTCCACGCTGCAGTGAGTGAGCTACGACGGCACCACTGCCGGGGTGACAGAGTGAGATGCCGTCTCTAAATCAATCAGTCCATCAGATCACCGGGAGGCGCTCCCCGTGTCTCACTCTCAAAGGGTGTCTCTTTAGGCCAAGCACGCACGGTGCCTCACGCCAGTCATCCCAGCACTTTGGGAGGCCGAGGCGGGAGGAAAGAAGGAAGGGAGGAAGGGAGTAAGGGAGGAAAGAAGAAAGGCAGGAAGGCAGTAAGGCATGAAAGAAAGAGGGGAAGAAGGAAAGGAAAAAGAAGAAAGAAAGAAAGAAGAAAAGAGAAGAAAAGAGAAGGGAAGAAAAGAAAGGAAAACGGGGAGGGGGCCTATGTCCTCGACCGGTGACCGCCCAGGATACAGCGGGTCACGGCCGACCGACCGAAGCCTCGACCCGCGGGGCCTCAAGCAATCTTCTCCTCATCGCAGCCTCTCAGCCGCGACGACAGGCGGCCATCACCAGGCACAAGTCACCTTCTAATAATATTACGATTCTATCGAGACAGGGTCTCGCTGCGTCATCCAGGCCGGATCGCCGTGGCACGATCTCAGCTCATCGCAACCTCGGCCTCCCCGGTCGGAGCCACTCGCCCGCCCCAGTCTCCCGAGCAGTCGTGATCCCAAGCCCAGGCCACCAGGCCCGGCTCACCGTTCTATTTTTCAGAGAGACGGGGTTTCGCCGCGTCGGCCAGCGCGGTCGGTCTGGAACTCCCGGCCTGAAGCGATCCAGCCGCCTCGGCCTCCCAAAGTGCCGGAGTGACAGGCGTGAGCTACCGTGCCCGGCCCAGACCGTCTCGTTCATACATCATAGAGAAGGGGTTTCGTCAGCCGACGGGTGGAGGGCGGGGTGAGTTTCACTCAGCCTGCGTACCGGGGAAAGGGTAAGTGAGTGTGCTTTGTGAACTAGATACGGAAATCGTGTGTGTGTGTGTGACAGAGAGAGAGAGAGAGAGAGAGAGAGAGAGAGAGAGAGAGAGAGAGAGAGACCGACGAATCCCACCATGAGGACCCGGAAACGGTGTCCGATTTGGGTCCCCGTGTAGTCACCTCTCTGTGTGTAGGTGACTGAGGATTCCACAAATGAAGGTCAGCAGTATCTATGGAGCTGTTTCTCCCTCTCATGCGTCTCATCCGTGTGGTGGAGAAAGGGGAGAAAAGTGGTCGTGACGGGAAGTCGTCTTCACGCCCGAGGAAGCCGAAGGCAGGCCGAGGGGAAGGAGGGCATCCCACGTGACAGCTCCACCCCCGCGCACCCTTTCCAACGCCGGGGCCGCCGGTCCACCCCGTACGACAACCCACCCCCAAGAACAGCACGGTCCGGAGCGGTCCAGTCTCATCCCATCCGGCCAACCCGGGGCATCCGGCGGAAGTGTTCGCCGGAGGGTCGGAAAGCAGCGTCCACGCGGTTCCCCCGGGGTCTCCCGGCAAAGGCCAGCCGGGGGAGGGTAGCGGGACGTGACGGGGGCCGGGGGCACGCGCCTCAGAGCTCCCCGGAAGGCGGCAGGTAGCCGGCGGGGGACGCCGAGCCAGAGACGTCCGGCGGGATCTAGATCCGGAAGCCGCGTCGGTCCTCTCCCACAGCTCTCCTAGGGAAAATGCCACGGCGGCGGCGGCGGGAGCCTCGGCCGGGGGAGAAGCGGGGACAAGGGGGAGAGGGAAGGAGGCCCTCGGGAGGATTCAGCCACGAAAACCCACTCAGCCAAGCTCCCTCCGTCTCTCGGGGTCCAAGGGACACCCCGGGAGACGGCAAGAGACACGTTCACTCCGTGCTTTTCACCTCCGTCTTTTATTTTTTTCATCTTTTCCATTTTACAAGAGGTGCGCATCTCAACAACCAGACGGTGGGTGTGAGGGGAGAAGCGTCAAGGGCAGGAGTTGGAGACCAGCGTGAGCAACTGAGCAACACAAGTAGGAGAGCCCAGCTGAAAGAGATGAAAAAGGAGGAGGAGGAGGAGGACGAGGACGAGGAGGACGAGGAGGACAGGGGGAGTGGGTGGGGGGAGGAGAAGGAAAGAAAAGAAAAGAAAAAAAGAAAAAGAAAAGCAACCACCAAGAAAGTTAAAATCGTCCAACGGTCGGAAGCTCAAGACCAGGCTGACCAAGACGGAGAAACCCCATCTGTACTAAAAATATAAAAGTCAGCCGGGCACGATGGCGCTTCCCCGTCATTCCAGCTCCTCGGGAAGGCCAAGGCAGGAGGATCACTCGAACCCGGGAGGCGGAGGTCGCAGCGAGCCGAGATCACGCCATCGTAGTCCACCCTGGGCGACAAGAGTGAAACTCCGTCTGGAGGGGGAGGGGGAGGGGGAGGGGGAGGGGGAGGGGGAGGGGGAGGGGGAGGGGGCGGAGGTCGCAGCGAGCCGAGATCACGCCATCGTAGTCCACCCTGGGCGACAAGAGTGAAACTCCGTCTGGAGGGGGAGGGGGAGGGGGAGGGGGAGGGGGAGGGGGAGGGGGAGGGGAGAGATCGGTGAGACGCGTCTCAAAATTTTATCTGTTCGCATTCCGCGTGCGTAAAACGGAAAGAACCGACCCACGAGAAATACGACCAGAGCGTACCGTGCCCACGCGTGTCATCCCAGCACTCCGGGAGGCCGACGTGGAAGGATGGCCGGAGCGTAGACGTTTGAGATCACCTCGACGTGTGAGACGACACCTGCACTAATAATAATCATAGAAGTTTAAAAAGCGATCACGTGTGCCCAGAGCGTGGACAACAAAGCGAGAGCACACCCGTACTAAAAAGAAGACGATTGACAGACAGGCAGGCAAGCAGGCAGGCAGGCAACTATAGAATGAGCCAGGTGCAGCGTCTCACGCCCGTCACAGCAGCAGCGCGGGCGGCCGAGGCAGGCAGGCGGATCGCTCGAGAACAGGAGTCCGAGACCAGCCCGGGCCACACGACAGAACCCCAGACCCCATCTCACTCACATCCACACATACACAGATACCTGCCTCCCTACCTACGGAAAACGTGAGACATGAGAAAGAACATAAAAGTCACCCGGTGTGGTGGTGCACACCCGTAGTCCCAGGGAACGGGGACGGGAGGGATGAGACGCGGGACGGCCGCTCGGTCGAAATCGTCGAGGCTGGGGTGATCCCGGGCGACAGAGGCAGAGGAAGACCCCGCCGGGAAGGCAGGGAAGGCAGGAAACCAATGAAACAAGCAAGCAAACGATGAACATGACAACGACCTAGAATAACCCATGAGAATAAAGAAGCAAATAAGAGGGTACGAATAAAGCTAAAAGGTAAGGTAATGAAGATGACAATCCACCGTTTTCTCTCCAGCCCAGCCCAGCCCAGGTGGAGTGGAGGCGCGCGATCACAGCCCACGTTCGCCTCTGCCTCCCGGGCTTAAGAGATCCCTGTAGTCCCATCCCAGCTACTTGGGAGCCTGAGGTCACCAGAGCCCAGAGTGAGAAGATCAGGCAGGCCCCAAAAGAAAAGAAAATAAATACACGAACATTGTTAATCCATAATAAACGAAGGATATACATATACAGGTCTATGTAAATGACATGGGTTTTTACGTCATACACGTTCATCCATTAAAATTAACATCTATCCTATACACATGTATGAATGATGGAAATGTCTAGTTTTATCACTAGATATTTTCGTCGGTGTAGGTACGTGTCCGTGTGTCCATATCTACGTATCTATCTATCTAGATAGATATACGTATGCTCACACACAGCAGCGTGCAGAAAAGAAGATTGAAAACAAGAAGGAATCGGCCGGGCGCGGTGGCCGACACCCGTACTCCCGGCACGTTTTGGGAGGCCGAGGCGGGGGAGGGGGAGGGGTGGGGGGAATCGCTAGGTCAGGAGTCCGAGACCAGCCCGGCCAATATGGTGAAATTCCGTCTTCGCTCAAAATACAAAAACTGCTGTTCGCTTGAGAGCCCCGGAGGCACCACCGCGCTCCAGCTCCAGCCTGGGCGACAGAGCGAGATTCCGTCTCCAGAAAGAAGGAAAGAATGGGGGCGGCGGGGGAAACACACACACACACACACACACACACACACACACACACACACACACACACACACACACACGACCAAAAAAAAACAAGAGGGAGTATTACTGGCCGACGGCAACAGCGACTCCCTCCCTCTTAAAAGTCCCGCGGACGCAAACTCCAAATGGGGCAGAGAAAAATGTAGGAGAGGGAGTTCCGCGTGGTCCCAGCTCCACCGAAGGCCGAGGCCGGTGAAGGGCACCCGCGCGTGAACGGGGATCGGCGCCCTCGCAGCGATCCACCGCAGCCCGCTGGAGGGAACGGCCAGCGGCCGGCCTGCCGGTCGACCCGGGACACGGCGGGCCGCCTGCCGAGTCCGGGGCTCGCGGGCGGCCGCCGATCGACCCCGGAGGTCCGAAACAGGAGCGGCCGCCAGCCGAGGTCGCCCGTGTGTGGGGACGCCCCGGGCCTCGCCGCCGCCCGCTTCCCGCCACCCTCGGAGGAAAGAGGGGGAAGGACGCGCGAGGGCCGGGACCCCGGGTGGGCGACCCCCTGGCCCGGGCGGCCACCCCCGGGACGGGGGCCGGCGGGCCACGGACCCGGCTCGGCGCGGCCGCCTCCGCGGCTCCCACCCACGCTCCCCGAGCTCCGTCCCAGCCCGGAGCGGACGAGCCGCCCCGGCGGGGAACGGGGAGGAGGCGGGAGCCGAAGAAGCGGGGCGCGCCGACCGGGGACGCGCGCCCGCCCCCCCACAGCCCCGCCCCGCCCCGCCCCGCCCCGCCCCGCCCGTGGTCGGCAGGGAGGGAGGAAGACGAACGGACGGACGGACGGCGCCGGACGCGCACGCCCCGCCGGGCCCCGAGACCAGGCAGGCCCAAAAAGAAAAGAAAACAAACGAAAATCGTTAATAAATAATAAACAAACGAAAGAAGGAAGGAAGGAAGGAAGGAAGGAAATACATATACAGGTATATGTAAATGAAATGGGATTTTATGTCATACATGTTCATACATGAACATCTATAATATAAGCATGTCTTAATTATGGAAATATATAG
>NC_072384.2:2692238-2694738 GCF_028885625.2 Pongo pygmaeus | reverse complement strand
AGACCCGCCTCACGAGCCCCGGGTCCCGCCACCGGGGGCCCCGAAGCGACCACAGCCACCAACCCGACGCCAGGGCCGCATCGCTCGTCATTCTCGTCCAGCCTCCGACCCGGTCCCGCTCCGGGAGACCGGCGCGTCCCCAGCGTGGGACGCTTTCCCGGGGCCAGGCGGCCCAACCCCGCGCCCACGCGCACGCGGTCGTCGGCACCGCTCGCGACTCGGCACGGGAGCGGGCGGAGAGCCGACTCGCGGCCGAGGTGGGGGTCACGCGCCGGACGGAAGGCCGCGCACACCCACCGCTCGCGGCGGCCGCGTCCCAACCCGCTGGGACGCCGGGCCCGGCCCGGCGGGATCCTCCCCCGACTCGGAAGGGGGAGGCGCGGGCCACACAGCAGGCGACGAGCCGCGCTCGGCCACCACCGCGGTGGCCGGCGGAACCCTCGCTCTCCCCACCCTCAACCCGTCGAGGGGGAAGCGGAGGAGGGTCCTCTGCGCGCGAGTCGCTACGGCAGCGCTACCATAAGGCAGAAGGAGACAGAGGCGGCAGGCCGGGAGATCCGGCACCCCAAAGCACACCTCTCTCAGATCGCTAGAGAAGGCTTTCTCACCGAGGGTGGGTCACACTCCCCACCCGCCAGTCGCCCCTCGTCGGGCCCGCAGAGGCGCTCGGGGACGCCCGGGGAAGGGAGGGGGCCTGCGGTACGAGGAGAAGCGCGCCTGCGGCGACCTCGAGCGTTTGCGGTCAGGGCGGGGGGCCCGGCAGGCTCACAAGGCCCCCCCCGTCCACCCGCCTCCTGCGTCGCTTCCGAGGCAAAGCCACGCACGCGACCGGTCGGAGGCAGAACGGCAGCCCCTCGGCGGCCGGCCGGCGCACGCGTCACCGGCCCGCGCCCGCCGCGATCGCTCACACGGCCCTCGCGCACCCGCCAGAGGGGAGCACGGGACGTGCGCTCGCCGGACCCGGCGGCGCCCTTCCCCGCGCGGGAGGGGCGCGCATCTCATCTCACTCGACCGCCTCGAACCCCACGCCGACGGGCTCCCCTCGGGACACACGCGCGGACACCGGAGGAGGGGACGCCGGGGGTGGGAGGGACACACCACCGCTCGGCCTCGGGCACCTGAGGGACAACCCGGAGCGCTCCAGGAGCACCGCAAAGGCCCGGGCGGAGCCAACGCTCGCGCGAAACCCCCGAGAGGGCAGCACGACGGGCCGGCGGGACGGCACCCCCACCGCCGCGGAGGGGGCCCGCCCGCAAGTCGATGACCGCGGGAGGCGAGAGCGAGGGGTGCCCGCCGCGTCAGAGGACCCCGCCGACCCACCCCGCGAAGCGGAGAGCGGGGACGGGACAGCCAGGTCAGGCCGGGTTCCGCACCCCACGCCTTCCCAACGCACCACCGGCAGGCGGACGGAGGAGAGGCAAGGGGCCCCCGCGGGCGGGGCGAGAAGAACGGTCCCATTCGCCACGAATGTCCGCCCCTCGCCCGTCGCGGCTCGGATCCGGCCCGGGAGAGCGTGACGTCACCACATCGATCACGGAAGAGCCCCCGGGAGCGGGGGGTCGGCCAGCCGGCCGGCGAGCGAGCCGATCGGCCCCGGCCGTCCCCCGCTCCGGGGAAGGGGCGGCGGACAACCCAGCGGAGACGAGGACGCCTGACACGCACGGCACGGCACGGGGCCGACGGGGGTGGGGTTGTCACGGCCGCCCCGGGTGCCCGCGGCGGAGAGCGCACGGGGGCAGGGTAGCCCTCGCCGCCTTCCCCGCCGCCCCCGGGTGGGTCAGAGACCCGGACCCGGGCCGGCACCGGGAGTCGGGACGCTCGGACGCGCGAGAGAGCAGCAGGCCCGCGGGCCCCAGCAGCAGGCGGCTCGAGCGGGAGCAGGGCCGGCTAGCCGGGTCAGCGGTGGGCCAGAGTCCCGCACGCATCCGGAGGCCCAACCTCTCCAGCGACACAGGTCGCCAGAGGACAGCGTGTCAGCAATAACCCGGTGGCCCAAAATGCCGACTCGGAGCGAAAGATATATCTCCCCCGGGGGCAGGAGGCCCGATCGCCGACCACGCCGCCGGCCCAGGACACCCACGACACGGACATCTGTCCCCAAAATCGCCACCATCGCAGCCAGACACGGAGCACCCGGGGCCCCCTGGTCGACCCCAGGACACACGCGGGAGCGGCGCCGGGCCAGGGAGGCCCTCCCGGCCGCCCGTGCCACACGCACGGGCCGGCCCGTGTCTCCAGAGCGAGGCCCGGAAGCAGTTTCGGCCGGCCCCCCTTGCGATCGGGACACACGAGGGACCGAAGGCCGGCCAGGTGTGACCTCCCGGGCCGCACGAGGGCTCGGGGAGCGCTCTCCGACTCCGCACGGGGACTCGCCAAAAAGGATCACGGCGGAGGGACCGCGGCCCGGCCCGGGGACCGCTCCCCGGCACCCGGGGGACGGGGGCAGGACGGTCCCCGGCTCCCCACGGGGACCCGGAAACACATTCGGCCGCCGCCTCAG
>NC_072384.2:2674738-2689738 GCF_028885625.2 Pongo pygmaeus | reverse complement strand
AATCTACCCGCTTTCACTACATCTGGGGAGAATCAGGAAAGTCCCCACCAACGACAAGGCCTAAAGGGGAGCCGCCATCTGTAAAACCCGAGCAGAAGAGTCCACGCGGGTTAAAGACACGAAGACACACAAGGAAACCACCGACCAAGGAGAAGGACCATCTGGCCCAGCCAGGGTCTGTCTCCTGAGGTCGTCCGGGCAACCAGGGACCGGGACGGAGGGAGGGCGGGACTCCGAACCTCCGTCTCGAAAAACAAATCCCGCTCATAAAATAAAATTCCGTTAAAAAAAGAAAGTACGCATCGTTCCTAACGTGTCTGATGCCTCGAAAGGCGAGAGGGGTCTGTGTACGTCACTGTGGGGGGGGGGGGGGTTCTCTTTTTTTTTTTTTTTTTCTTTTTTCCCGGAAACTCACTTTTTAAGTATTTTCTTTCATGTCAGTTTTATTTTCCTTTTTTTTGAGACGGAGTCTCGCTCTGTCGCCCAGGCTGGGGTGCGGTGGCGCGATCTCGGCTCACCGCAACCTCCGCCTCCCAGGTTCAAGCGATTCCCCTGCCTCAGCTCGGCCTCCCGAGTAGCTGGGATTACAGACAGTACAGCACCGCGCCCGGCTAATTTTGTGTATTGTGAGGAGAGATGGGGTTTCGCCATACTGGCCCTGCTGGTCTGACCGCCTCGTGATCCACCGGCCTTGGCCGCCCAAAGTGCTGGCGATGACAGGCTTGAGCCACCGCGCGGGGCCTATTTGTTTGCTTTATTTTATTTTCTTTGTTTATTTTAATTTATGTGTTTATTTATTTGATTTTATTTTTCTGAGACGGAGTTTCGCTCTTGTTGCTCAGACTGGGGTGCGACGGCGCGATCTCGGCTCACCGCAACCTCCGCTTCCCAGGTTCAAGCGATTCTCCTGCCTCAGCCTTCCTAGCAGCTGGGATTATAGGCATGCGCTACCACACCCGGCTAATTTTGTATTTTCAATTGAGACGGGATTTCCCCATGTTGGTCAGGCTTGTCTCCGACTCCCGACTTCAGGTGATGCGTCCACCTCGGCCTCCCAAAGTGATGGGATGACAGGCATGAGCCACCGCGCCCGGCCTGTTGTATTGTATTGTGTTGTATTGCGTTGTATTGTATTGTGTTGCGTTGTGTTGTGTTGTGTTGCGTTGCATTGTATTGTATTGGAATGCATTGTATTGACTTATTTTATTTCGTTAGTTATTTCTGTGTTATTCTATTTATTTATGTGTTTGCTTGTTTTTGCCTGATCAAAGGTCAATCAGACCCAGTCGTCAAAGTGGCGATTTCCTAGGCAACGAGGGAGGGAGGAACTTGGAGGTGGGGGCGGGGGCGGTGGAGAAGACACAGTTGCCCCAGGCTGTGCGCAGGCGGCCTGGTGCTTCCTTCCTCTGCGAGGCCTCCGTTTTCAGAGCAACAGTGGCCGCTAGGTGATGCCCGACGTCTGCCAATGAGAGTGTCAGCCCGGAATGAATTGGGATCCCCTTGGGGGGGGCGGGGAAGGATGTGCGGGGAAGGATGGAGGCGATTCCCCACAACTAATCGACCAGGGCCCCTGGGGGGACACAGCCTAAGTCCCCACCCATCGGATCATCTGGAACTTCCGTCCAGAGACGAGAGACCGACTGGGAATTCTCTCAGTCAAGGTCCAAACCGAAAAGAATCACCGGCACAGACACCAGGACTAAGGCAATTTCTAAAAGACTGGTTTCTGTGTTTCGGGTGAATCCGTGTATTTCTGTATCACAAAATTACCTATTTCGAACGCTACGATTTTTCTCCTCCTTTCGTGTCCCGTCCTGTGATACACAGACCAGGGGACTCCTCAGCTCACAGTCCATGAGGCCAGAAGATGACGTCCCAAATTTCTATTTAGAATGAATTTAAGCAGGCCAGCCAAAGCCAAACACTCTGCCCTGAAACTATCGGGAAGACAAGCGGGGCGGGGGGGGGGGGAGGCGGGAGTCTGGGCGCGGTAGGCTCGTGCCTGTCATCCCCGCACTCTTGGGAGGCCGAGCGCAGGTGGATCCTTCGATCCAAGCCTTGGCAACATGGTGAGACCTCGTCTCAAACAAAAATACAAAAACTAACTGGTTCCATAACCTGGACTCAAAGTTAATAAATAGATAAATAGGCCGGGGGCGGTGGCTCACGCCTGTCATCCCAGCACTGTGGGAGGCCGAGGCGGACGGATCACGGGGTCAGGAGATCGAGACCATCCTGGCTACCACAGTGAATACCCATCTCTACTCAAAATACAAAAAAGTAGCCAGGTACGGTGGCGGGCGCCTGTAGTCCCAGCTACTCGGGAGGCTGAGGCAGGAGAATGGCGTGAAACCGGGAGGCAGAGCTTGCAGTGAGCCGAGATCGCGCCGCTGCCCTCCAGCCTGGGCAACAGAGCGAGAGTCTGTCTCGAAAATAAATAAATAAATAAATAAATAAATAAATGAATAAATGAATGAATGAATGAATGAATAAAGAATAGCAAATAAATAAATACATTAAAATTGAAAACTAAAAAAAAATAAAAATAAAAAAGTGTAGCCGGCCGGGCGCGATGGCTCACGCCTGCCATCCCAGCACTTTGGGAGGCCGAGGTGGGGAGATCACCTGGGGTCGCCAGTTCGAGACCAGCCTGACCCACATGGAGAAATGCCGTCTCTACTAACAATACAAAATCAGCCGGGTGTGGTGGCCCATGCCTGTAATCCCAGCTACTCTCAGGAGGCTGAGGCAGGAGAATCGCTTGAACACGGCAGGTGGAGGTTGCGGTGAGCCGAGATGGTGCCACTGCACTCCAGCGTGGGCACCAAGAGTGAAACTCCGTCCCAAGGGAAAAAAAAATGAAGTGCTGTATTCTGTTATTTCTGCTTCCTGCCCTGAGAAGAACATAGTACAACTGTTGCCTGCCAGCCTGCCTGCCTGCCTGCCTGCCTGCCTGCCTGCCTGCCTGCCTGCCTGCCTCCCTGCCTGCCTGCCTGTGACAGGGCCTCACTCTGTCTTTCGCCCAGACTGGAGCACAGTGACAGCATTATGGCTCGCTCACTGCAGCCTCAACCTCCCCAGGGTTAGGCGATTCCTCGAGGGATCCTACGGCCTCGGCCTCCCAAAGCATTGGGGTTACAGGCGTGAGCCACCAGCACCCGGCCTGAGTTAATACGTCTGGTCTCACTACGTCCTCACCACACACCCATGAAGAACTCAAGTCAAGAGAGAGTCGGCAAGAGACTCTCAGCATTCTCTCCTGAAAGCACGAGTGTCCCGAGCGCCTGTGGTTTCAGGTGGCCGCGCGTAGAGGAGAGATCGCCAATGTTTCCAGAGAGGTGCGAGCCACAGTCATTCGAGGGCATCCGAGCACGAGATGGGGTTTCTGACAGCGACTTAAGGGCCAGGAAGGGCCAGAATCTGCCGAGGCCCGTGTTCCAGGGTGGGGCCGATGGAACCCAAGGTAGAGGGAGTCAGCGGTCCGCACGGAGAGAGCTCCAGCCCTAGGCCCCGCTGTGCAGACCGAATCAGAAGGAAGGGAGTCCTTCGTCCTACATGCCACATCCCTCACATCCCCCCACTGAACTTGGGAGCGGATCCGTGTTCCAAACACGAGGTGACTCTCGGTTTGCAATGGATCACAAGGGGCCGGGCTTTCCAGAGTCGGCAGGATAGAGAAGTCATTCGGGCTCGGCCTCCCCCATCCCCCGGGAACGGTCCCGCTGGTGACTTCAAACGAGCCGGGGCTGGCCTGGCCGGGCCATAGCCGCTACGGGAGTGGGGTGGCGGTGGGGTGCGGGCGGTGTGGGGTGGGGGGATGCCTGAGGCACTGCAGAAAGTGGGCCTGAGCCTCGAGGATGACGGTGCTGCAGGAACCCGTCCAGGCTGCTCTATGGCAAGCACTAAAACCGCTGCGCTTACCGAGATGCGGTTTTCCTCGCAGAACGCCTTTATGCAGAAGTACACTCAGAAGAAGCCTTGTTTTCACTGGTGACCTGTCCTTACCCCTCAGGAAAGGCCTATAAAGCATATAGACTCTGGAAAGGACACAGTGGGACTGCACCGCCATGCAAATACCGGCTTGCAAAATGTTGCGTGGATCTCAGCAAGCTTGCAGAAGGGGAACACATCTTATCGGGTGGAGTGTTTCCTAAGCAGAAAAGCCATGACGATATTTTTACTGAGTCTGGTGATTCAGCTCGCTTTACTCTCTCATTGCCGGGACACGCATATCGCAAGACAGATCGGCTTGCCAAAGGATCAGAATGTGACCAACAGGGCCTTAGTTGAAATCCTTTCCTCTGGTGTCCCTTTGAATCATTATGTGAAGTAGGTGGAAAAGCAAGATCCTGACCAAACACTTCCATTCACATCTTTACAGAACTTTGGCAACTGTCTGTCCAAGTGTTGCCCCACACAAGTACCTCGTCCTAGCTTATGTCACAGACAGCCTGAGACCGTTCTTACGGAAACACCCCAGGACACCATTGAATTAAACAGATTGAGTTTAGAATCTTCCAATTCAAAGTACTCCTTGAATACAGATTCCCCAGTGTCTTCTATGGATTCAGCTGTCATTTCACCTGATACTGTCCCACTGGGAACGGGAACTTCCATGTGATCTAAACAGGTGCAAAATGAACCAAACACCGGTCGAAGTTTATTAGGAGGGCCAGCAGCTGTTGGTCCATTCACCCCAACTGTTGGGACTTTGCCAGTAGAAACCTCGAGTCCCGGAGATGGATCCTATTTACAAAACTACACCGCTTTGAGACACCTTCTGTAATTGACGTGCCACCCACCGGAGCCCCTTCAAAAAAGTCTGTTGCCAGAATCGGCCAAACCGGAACACAGTCTGTCTTCTCGCAGAGGGGAATCAGCCGAAAGGTCACTCCAATTCTTGCAAAAACACAAAGTTCTGGTCCACAAACGAGTGGAACGCCTCAGGTGTTGAGCCCCACTATGGCGTCTCCCCCAAATGCACGACCTCGAAGAAATTCGCGACTCTTGATTAGTGACAGCTCCACAACCAAGGATAATAGGAAAAAATTTAAAATGAAGTTTCCACCTGAAATCCCAAGCAGAAAAACAAAAAGTAGAACTAATAAAGGAGGTACACCACAACCTAACATAAACGATAGCCTGGAAATGACAAAACTGGACTCTTCCATCGTTTCAGAAGAGAAAAGAGCCGCAATCACACCTCAGATTCAGGCTTTTCATCTACAAAAAGCAGCAGCAGAAGGCTTGATGAGCCTTCTTCGTGAAAGGGGGAAAGGTTATTTAGCTTTGTGTTCTTACCACCGCAAAGAAGCTATCCATATTTTGAGCCATCTACCTTCTCACCACTAGAATACCGGTTGGGTACTGCGCCAAATTGGAAGGGCCCGTTTTCAACTTTCAGAGTCCGTGCGACCTGAAAGAATATTCTCAGAGGTTAGAAGGAGGGAGAATTATAGAGTGGAAGGCATGGAGATCTACACTACAACACTTTGGCATCCTCCAAAAGATGTTGCTCTTTCAGTTCTGTCGAAAGACTTCACAGACATGGATAAAAGTTCTCCAGCCAGAGGCCTGGTGTGCTGCAGGGACCCGTTGCAGTCTGCAACGGGAACAGGATATTGCCATTAAATTCTTCCAGAGAACTATCGAAGTGGATCCAAATGATGCTTACGCCTATACCGTCTTAGGGCGGGAGTGTGTCTTCACTGAAGAATTGGACAAAGCCTTAGCTTGATTTCGAAATGCTATCAGAGTCAGTCCTAGACATTGCAATGCATGGTAAGTGGTCAGGAAGCATAAAGACAACAATACCGGTTGGGTACTGCGCCAAATTGGAAGGGCCCGTTTTAAACTTTCAGAGTCCATGCGACCTGAAAGAATATTCTCAGAGGTTAGAAGGAGGGAGAATTATAGAGTCGAAGGCATGGAGATCTACACTACAACACTTTGGCATCCTCCGAAAGATGTTGCTCTTTCAGTTCTGTCAAAAGACTTCACAGACATGGATAAAAGTTCTCCAGCCAGAGGCCTGGTGTGCTGCAGGGACCCGTTGCAGTCTGCAACGGGAACAGGATATTGCCATTAAATTCTTCCAGAGAACTATCGAGGTGGATCCAAATGATGCTTACGCCTATACCGTCTTAGGGCGTGAGTGTGTCTTCACTGAAGAATTGGACAAAGCCTTAGCTTGATTTCGAAATGCTATCAGAGTCAGTCCTAGACATTGCAATGCATGGTGAGTGGTCAGGAAGCGTAAAGACAAAGTCTTACGGATGGTGCCGGTACTCGCTAATTTTTCTTGTTAGATAGCTCTTTATTGTCATGAATTTGGTGACGAATACTTAGGGATGGTACACGCTGGTCAATAACTTCTAACTAAGATGCTTTCTTATGAAATGTATGTCTTGAACAAACTCTTAAATGAACTCATGATAATAGAATACCAGATCCTGATACTCAACAGTTTCTGTCTTCTACCAGACTTTTGCAGATACCGTAGTTGTCTTTAGGGGGTGTGTGTGTGTGTGTGTGTGTGTGTGTGTGTGTGTGTGTGTATGTGTGTGTGTGTGTGTGTGTGCGTGTGTGTGTGTTTCTTTAGTTTTGTTACTTGATTTGTTACTTTTTGTTCGAGCACCGCAGCGGTGATGGGGACAAAAAGGGCTTGGGAGATTGGAAAGGAATAGCATCATTCACTTATTGGATAATAGAAAAAAATATGGACACGATTCACTAGCTGCTGCTTTGTGACAGTGTTCCGGTCTATGGCGTTACTATGAAGAACTGAGCGTCCCCTTTTATTCAGCGGTCTCTCTGTTTCACTGTTTGGTGCTCGTGTGTCAGTAGACACACAGGAAATGTCTACCTGGGTCGTATGGTTATCAACTGAATAAGATATGAAAAAGCGTGGTCCTACTTCCGCCTCAACACCATACTGACTGTTGACATTTATTGTATTTTTCTGGGCTGACTTAATAGTTAAAACCTCAAGAGAAGGCCGGGCGCGGTGGCTCACGCCTGTCATCCCGGCACTCTGGGAGGCCGAGGCGGGCGGGTCACAAGGTCAAGGGATCGAGACCATCCCGGCCAACATGGTGAAACCCCGCCTCTATTAAAAGTAGAAAAATTAGCTGGGCGTGGTGGTGGGCGCCTGTGGTCCCAGCTACTCGGGAGGCTGAGGCGGGAGAATCTCTTGAACCCGGAGAGGTGGAGGTTGCAGTGAGCCGAGATCACGCCATTGCGCTCCACGCTGGGCGACAGAGCGAGACGCCCCCTCAAGAAAAGAAAATAAAAAAAATAAATAAATACATAAATGAATATCAAGAGAAAGTATAATTCTGAAGTCATAAGCCTGTGGTCGTTTTCTTGTCAGATACGGTTATCTTTGGGGTGGGTTAATTGTTACAGCAGTGGAGTTTTTTCATTGGATTTGCTTCTGAATCTGAAGCATTAGATTACTAAAACATTTTTTGATTTGTGACTATGTTGTTTAGTGGGTGATATCTCATTCTGCTGTAGTGGTTACATCTCCTGAAAGATGGCCAAAAACATAATAGTGCTAGCTATCGCTGACCAATGTAACAATCAACTTGCCGATACTGCCTTCTCTTCCGACGGCCGTGTTCTCCGTGACATTTTAAGAACTCAGTTCTTCATGAGACTTGTGTTGTTTTTTGATTTTTTCCCAAGTCTGGTTGATCCTTGTGTCGTTTGCTTTTTAAATGTGTATCGTCCGTTCAGCTATTTCGCAGGAGTCGCATTCTTAAAAAAACTTAACCGTATCAAAAATTGTGTTTAAAGGAGGATTATTCAGATCGGCAAGCTTTTACTAGGAAGAGTTTAAATGCTGACATATTTAGGTAGCTCTCAATACTGAGCCACTTTATTCTAACTACAAAATAGATAGCCGTTCTTTTGTTTTCACTTTGACTATCACTAGCACGGTGTTTAATACCTTTTCTTCATCTCTAACACAATGATAATGATATAGGAAGCCACTCAAATCAAGCAGATATGTTGTGCTTTTAAGAAAAAAAAAAAAAAAAAGTCTTTCTGTGGCACAGAACGAGGAGGTGTGGCTGGAATCTAGAATCTGCAGTGAAAACCAATGAAAGAGGGCGAAACCCCGTGTCTACTAAAAAGAAAAAAATGAGCCGGCCACGGTGGCAGTCTCTCTGGTTCAAGTGCAGGAGAATGACTGGAACCCAGGAGGCAGAGGTTGCCGTGAGCTGAGATCACGCCACTGCACTCCAGCATGGGGGACAGAGCAAGACTCCATCTCAGAAACAAACAAACACACAAAGCCAATAAAGGTGTTTCATTCAACCCGTCAGGCTCAGGTCTCTCGAACAGGATACATCCGGCCCCCGGAGGAAACGTCGAGGGGTGGGGTGGAATCTATTTTGTGGCCTCAAGGGAGGGTGTGAGAGGTAGTCCCGCTGCAGGCAAGCGGTGATGGCCTAAGGAAGCCCCTCCGCCCAAGAAGCGATATTCATTTCGAGCCTGTCAGCCACCCGAGAGGGAGACTCGGGCTCTCTGCAGACCCTGCAACCCCCACCCCAGCCCCACCCCCACTCCCACCCCCCCACCTCGTGAAATGGGCTCTCGCTCCGTCAGGCTCTGTTCACACCGTGTGGTTTTGTAACCTCCAGCGTGTGTGCGTGGGTTGCTTGGTGGGGTGGGGCCGGCTGTGGACAGAGGAGGGGATAAAGCGGCGGTGTCCCGTGGGTGCCCGGGACTTGGGATGTGGGACGTGGGACGTGGGTGGGGTGGCCAGAGCCTAGGGAACTCATCGCCTGTCAGGACGTCTCCCCTCCTAGTCCCCTCTCTGACCTACGCTCCACGTCTTCGCAGTTCAGTGGGGACCTTGTGGGTGGAGTCACCATCCCTTTGGACTGTAGCCGATGAAGGCCGGGCTCCCAAGAGTCTCCCCGGAGTCGGGGCCTTGGCCAGGCTCACAAGGATGCTGACGGTGACGGTTGGTGACGGTGATGTACGTTGGAGGCCTCGGGCCGACGCAGAGGTATCCATTTGACCTCGGTGGGACAGGCCAGCTTTGCGGAGTCCCGTGCGTCCTTCCAGAGACTCATCCAGCGCCAGCAAGCATGGTCCCGAGGGTCCCAGCTCCCAGCAGAGACACTTTTGTTCACACAGGATCCCGGACAGGGAAGTTCTCAGCAGGCCTTAGGCCTCCTAGCCAAAAAGCCAAAACCACTTCTGGGATTTTTTTCGAAGAGCCAGTGGTTCCACAAGGGGCCGTGGGTACTTGTGGAAATGGAGAGAAGTGTTTGCGGATACATATTTGAGACCCAACGGGCAGGGCTCGGTCACAGGTCACGCAGGACACGGGCAGATGCACATTGAGAAAACCATCCCAGCGTCCTAGGTGAACAGAAGTACGATTTTTCGAGACAGTCGAGGGAGAAGCAACCCCAGATTTGAGGGTTGGATCTTTATTCCTATGTAGTACCTATGAGGTATCCAAGTCCAGAAATCAACTCGCCAGTTCTGTACAGCATTCTGTAGGGAGAGGAAATCTGGGATGTCAGAAGTTACGAATTCAGGCCTTGGTAATGGATTAGATTAGATGTGCTTGAGCTTATTTTGCAAAAAAAAAAAAAAAAGAGAGGGCGGGAGATAGCGAGAGCCAGAGACCGAGACAGAGAGAGAGAGAGAGAGAGAGACAGAGACAGAGACAGAGAGAGACAGATGGAGAGCGACAACGATACAGAAAGAGAGAAAGACAAAAAGAGAGAGAGACAGATAAAGAGACAGACAGAGAAAGACAGAGATGGACAGAGACAGAGAGAGAAACAGAAAGAGAGAAACAGAGACAGGAAGGGAGAGAGACAGCCAGACAGCCAGACAGAGAGAGAGAGAGAGACAGAGACAGAGAGAGACAGACGGAGAGAGACAACGATACAGAAAGAGAGAAAGACAGAAAGAGAGAGAGACAGATAAAGAGACAGACAGAGAAAGACAGAGATGGACAGAGACAGAGAGAAACAGAAAGAGAGAGAAGCAGAGACAGGAAGGGAGAGAGACAGAGAGAGACAGACAGACAGGCAGAGAAAGAGAGTAAGAGTTAGACAGAAGGCAGACACACACACACACAGAGACAGAGACAGACAGAGAGACAGAGAGAAAGAAAGAGACAGAGAGAGAGAGAGAAAGACAGACAGACAGAGAGAAACAGAGAGAAAGACAGACAGACAGAGAGAAACAGACAGAGACAGAGAGAGAGAGACAGACAGACAGACAGACAGGGGGAGGGAGAGAGAGAGACAGGGAGAGAGAGAGAAGAGAGAGACAGACAGAGAGAGACAGCCAGACAGCCAGACAGCCAGACAGGCAGAGAAAGACAATAAGACAGAAGATAGACAGAGAGAGAGAGAGAGAGAGAGAGAGAGAGAGAAACAGACAGACAGGGAGAGAGAGAGACTAAGACAGAAGACAGACACAGTGAGAGAGAGAGAGAGAGAGACAGACACAGAGAGACAGAGAGAAAGAAAGAGACAGACAAAGAGACAGACAGAGAAAGACAGAGACAGACAGAGAGAGACGGAGAGAAACAGACAGACAGACAGACAGACAGGGAGAGAGAGACAGAGAGAGAGACAGACCGACAGACAGACAGGCAGAGAAAGGGAGTAAGACAGAAGGCAGACACAGTGAGAGAGACAGGTAAAGAGGGGGAGGGAGGGAGGGAGAGAGAGAGAGAGAAACAGACAGGCAGAGAGAGAGAGAGAGACAGACAGGCAGAGAGAGAGAGAGAGAGACAGAGAGAGAGAGAGAGACACAGACAGGCAGAGAGAGAGAGAGAGACGGACAGGCGAGAGAGAGAGAGAGAGACAGACAGACAGGCAGAGAGAGAGAGACAGAGAGAGAGAGAAAAACAGACAGGCAGAGAGAGAGAGAGAGAGAGACAGAGACAGACAGAGAGACAGAGAGAAAGAAAGAGACAGAGAGACGGAGAGAAACAGACAGACAGACAGAGAGAAACAGACAGAGAGAGAGAAAGACAGACAGACAGAGGGAAACAGACTGAAAGAGAGAGACAGACAGACAGGGAGAGAGAGAGAGAGACAGGGAGAGAGAGAGACAGACAGACAGAGAGAGACAGCCAGACAGCCAGCCAGACAGCCAGGCAGAGCAAGACAATAAGACAGAAGATAGACAGAGAGAGAGAGAGAGAGAGAGAGAGAGACAGAGAGAGAAACAGACAGGCAGAGAGAGAGAGAGAGAGAGAGAGAGAGTGAGAGAGAAACAGACAGACAGGGAGAGAGAGAGACTAAGACAGAAGACAGACACAGTGAGAGAGAGAGAGATAGAGAGACAGACACAGAGAGACAGAGAGAAAGAAAGAGACAGACAGAGAAAGACAGAGACAGACAGAGAGAGACGGAGAGAAACAGACAGACAGACAGGGAGAGAGAGACAGAGAGAGAGAGACAGACCGACAGACAGACAGGCAGAGAAAGGGAGTAAGACAGAAGGCAGACACAGTGACAGAGACAGGTAAAGAGAGGGAGAGAGAGAGAGAGAGAGAGAGAGAGAGAGAGAGAGAGAGAAACAGACAGACAGGCAGAGAGAGAGAGAGAGAGAGACAGACAGGCAGAGAGAGAGAGAGACAGACAGACAGGCAGACAGAGAGAGAGAGAGAGACAGAGAGAGAGAAACAGACAGGCAGAGAGAGACAGACAGGAAGAGAGAGAGAGAGAGAGAGAGACAGAGATAGAGAGAAACAGACAGGCAGAGAGAGAGAGAGAGAGGCAGAAACAGACAGGCAGAGAGAGAGAGAGAGAGAGAGAGAGGGAGACAGAGAGAGAGACAGAAACAGACAGGCAGAGAGAGAGAGAGAGAGAGAGAGAGAGACAGAGAGAGAGAGAAACAGACAGGCAGAGAGAGAGAGAGAGACAGAGAGAGAGAGAGAAACAGACAGGCAGAGAGAGAGAGAGAGAGAGAGAAACAGACAGGCAGAGAGAGAGAGAGAGACGGAGAGAGAGAGAAACAGACAGGCAGAGAGAGAGAGAGAGACGGAGAGAGAGAGAAACAGGCAGGCAGAGAGAGAGAGAGAGACAGAGAGAGAGAGAAACAGACAGGCAGAGAGAGAGAGAGAGACAGAGAGAGAGAGAGAGAAACAGACAGGCAGAGAGAGACAGAGAGAGAGAGAGAGAGAAAAGACAGAGAGAGAAAGAGAGAAACAGAGACAGACAGAGAGACAGAGAGAGGGGGAGGAAGGGCGTGCTCGAGAAATAATTACACATATTTTATAATGCTTTTGATCCCATGAACGGTGGCCGGGTTATACTTTGAAAACAACAACAACAACAACAACAACAACAACAACAGCAACAAGAGCAGCAGCAGCAGCGAGAGCAGCAGCAGCATTCACCTACGGATTTCTAGAAAATAAGATGTTATGAAGGATAGTACACTTCCACCGGCTCTCACTGCACGTGGAGAGATTCAGAAAAGCGCTAGTTAACAACAGGAGAAAACAGCAGCTAACATGTCCTGGGGAAAATAGACGTCTTCCTGAAAACTGGGGATTTCTACTTCACCTGAAAAGAAATACATAGGCAAAGGGAAAAAGACGAACAAACACAAAACAAGCCAACAAACACGGGCCAAGGCACCGTCCCTGGAAATCTTAAGTGAGCAAAGTGTTAGTTTTCAGAAAGCGTTTCTGTTTGGGGCAAATACTAAGAAGGCCCAGACTAGAGCTGTGACGCCTTTCCCGTTGTGAAACTGTGCCGGCTGGAGGGCGGAGAAACGAAAACATCCTGAGAATGGGTGATTGAGACCCAGCCAGGGTGAAGCTTTCCTAGGGAGGCAGGGAGGGAGGGAGGAAGGGAGGCCTGAGGAGGGAAGCTGGGGGAAAATCCCCACAACTGCAGACCCGCCCGCTTGCCCACGCGGGTCAAGGGCTATGCCATCGGCCCAAGCTGCCTCTGGGGAAGTGGGACCGTGCCGCCCCCATCTTCACAAACGGTGGCCACTGAGTGAGGCCTGAGGCCCAGCGATGCAAATGTCAGCCTGGCAAGAATGAGATCATCGCCGGCAAGGGGTGGGGGAAGGGGCGAGAAGACGGAGGCACACCGGGGCGGCTCTGGAAGGTTTCCAAGCAGGGTGTTGGGAGGCGGGGTGTGGGGGTTTCGGGGGGAACCCACCTCGCCGACTCACTAAATTAAGGTAAAGGGACGTGGGTAGTGGGGGGAGCCGGGGGGCAACTTGAAAATTAAACTGACCCTTCCTAAAGCCCAAATAGGAGAGTCTATGCGCGGTCAAGAAACCAAAACACAAAGAAAACTCAAGCGCCGATCAAAGAACAATAGGGCCCCCGCCAGGGCGGAGGTTCCCTAGGCAACGAGGGAGAGAGGGAGGGGCCTCCAGAAGGGAGAGCGAGAAACCAGTTGCCCCAGGCTCGGTGCAGTCGGCGAGACCTCCCTCCGTGTCTCCCCGACTTTCAGAAACAGTGGCCGCTAGGTGATGCCCGAAGACAACCGATGCCCGCAAATGTCAGTCAGCACAGAAAAGAATTTATTTTTTCATTCATTCATTTATTTATGTATTTATGTATTTATGTATTTATTTATTTATTTAGAGACAGAGTCTCACTCACTCTACAGCCTGGGCTGTAGTGCAGTGGCGCGATCTCGGCTCCCTGCAGACTCCGCCTCCCAGGTTCAAGCGATTCTCCCGCCTCAGCCTCCGGAGGAGCTGGCATTCCAGGCGCCTGCCCCACCGCTCCCGACTCAGTTTTGTATTTTTAGTAGAGACGGGGTTTCGCCGTGTTGGCAAGGTTGGTCTGGAACTCCCAACCTCAGGTGATCCACCCGCCTCGGCCTCCCAAAGTGCTGGGATGACAGACGTGAGCCACCGCGCCCGGCCTTCACCGTTTCTTTTTAAGTCGAGGAGCTTATCAGGGAACTATGAGAAGTACGGACGCCACACGTGACAGGGAGAAAAGTCTGAAAATGCCCCTCGCATCCAAGTGGGGACCCGGCCTCGACCTCCCGAAATCATACACCGATTGGGGAAGCCCAGCAAGGCCCGTCTGTCTAGATTCCTCTCGGCCTCTCTAAGCACCTAAGCACGCGCTTCTCACTTTCGTGGAAGGGGCAGGGCCCTCCCCGGCACGGGGGGTCTGACGGACTGACAGAGAAAGAGACAGACATAGAAAGACAGAGATGGACAGAGAGAGATAGAGAGAAACAGACAGAAAGAGAGAGAGACAGAGACAGAGACAGAGAGAGAAACAGACAGGGAGGGAGAGAGACAGACAGAGAGAGAGACAGACAGACAGACAGAGAGAGACAAACAGAGACGGACAGAGAGAGACAGACAGAGAGAGAGACAGACAGGCAGAGAAAGACAGTAAGACAGAGGATAGGCACAGAGAGAGAGAGAGACAGAGGGACACAGAAAAAGAAAGAGAGAGGCAGACAGACAGAGAAAGACAGAGACAGAAAGAGAGAGAGAGAGAAACAGACAGAAAGAGAGAGAGAGACAGTGAGAGAGAGAGAGAGAGAGAGAGAGAAAGAAACAGACAGAAAGAGAGAGAGAGACAGAGTGAGAGAGAGAGAGAGAGAAACAGAAAGGGAGGGAGAGAGACAGACAGAGAGTAAGACAGACAGACAGAGAAAGACAGTAAGACAGAAGATAGGCACAGAGAGAGAGAGAGACAGAGAGACACAGAAAAAGAAAGAGAGAGGCAGACAGATAGGGAAAGACAGAAACAGACAGGGAGAGAGAGAGAGAGAGAGAGAGAAACAGACAGAAAGAGAGAGAGAGAGAGAAACAGAAAGCGAGGGAGAGAGAGACAGACAGACAGACAGATGGACAGGAAGAGAAGGAGAGTAAGACAGAAGACAGACACAGTGAGAGAGACAGGCAGAGAGAGAGAGAGACAGAGACAGAGACAGAGAGAAAGAAAGAGACAGGCAGAGAAAGACAGAGATGGACAGAGAGAGATAGAGACAAACAGACAGAGACAGA
>NC_072384.2:2669738-2672238 GCF_028885625.2 Pongo pygmaeus | reverse complement strand
TCTCCTCCTCTCCTCCTCTCCTCCTCTCCCCTCTCCCCTCTAACTTTTATTTCTTGTTCGAAGACACATGTGCAAGAGTGTTATGTCATAGGTAAACTTAAACTTGTGACGGGGTGGGGGGGGGGGTTCAGTGTTCAGTGTGCAGATGATTTCATCACCCGGATACTCAGCGCCGTGTCCGGTAGTTTTCGTGTTTTGTTTTTTTCCCGAAGCTGTCTCTCCTTCCACCCCTCCTCCCTGAAGTAGGCTCCCGCGTCTCCGGTCCCCCTCGTTCTGCCCACGCAAGAACTCTCATCTATGAGTTCCCAGTTGTAGATGAGAACAGGTGGTATTTAGCCGACGGTTGTTTTCATCTTCGGTGGTGGTGGTGGTGAAATAGGCATGACACTAAATGGACCCTTAGGACGCTCCCCTCCGTCCCCACCCCGCACCCCCTCCCCCCCCCACACCCCCTCATTCCCGCACCCCCTCCTCCAACGCAAGAAAGGAAGAAAGACAGAAATGAAAGTAAGAGGTGAGCCTGCAAGGTGGCGGAGGCTGGGGATCTCAAAGGGTGAGCAAGCGATGGGGTCCCGGGGATGTCTCGGCCGAGGTATCCAAAATAGGGGACCCACTTTCCAGCCCCAGCACACCCAGGAATCCTCAGCCGCAGCCAGCCTCTGGGTGGGGTTGCGCCTGTCAAAGCTTCTAAATGGAGAGAAGCCCAAGGCTATGGAAGGCATCAGCTCCAACTCCAGGAAGGGAATAGGGCTCTGTGCATATGAATGGGGCTTCAGAAGGCGGTGCCGCGGCTTCCAAAGCGATGCGCCTCGCCTCTCCTCGCCCAGAGCGAGACTCCGTCTGAAAAGAAATACACAAATCAATACTAAAAGAATTCATCCATCCATAAATAAGAAAGAAAGAAAGGAAGAAAGAAAGGAAGAAAGAAAGAAAGAAAGAAAGAAAGAAAGAAAGAAGAGAGAGAGAGAGAGAGAAGAAAGAAGAAAGAAAGGACAAGAAAGAAAGAAAGAAAGAAAGAAGAAAGAAAGAAAAGAAAAGAAAGAAGAAAGAAAGATCAGTCCAGCGGTCGTGGTCGTGAATCACTCCCCGGAGTCCAGGCGCAGTGGCTCACGCCCGTCACGCCAGCACTCTGAGACGCCGGGTCAGGAGGGTGGCAACAAAACGAGGAGACCCCGTCCGTGGAAAACATTGAAAAATGAAGGCCGGGCGCGGTGGCTCACGCCCGTCATCCCAGCACTTCGGGAGGCCGGGAAGGGCGGATCGATCACCCGAGGTCGGGAGTTCGAGTCCAGCCGAGCCACACGGAGAAGCCCCGCCTCCACGAAAAATACACATCAGCCAGACGTGGCGGCGCCGCCCGCCATCCCAGCTACTCGGGAGGCCGACGCGGAGAATCGCTCGAACCCGGGAGGCAGAGGTTGCGGCGAGCCAAGATCGCGCCACCGCACCGCAGTCTAGGCAACCAGAGCGAAACTCTGTCTCGGGGTGGGGGGAAGAAAAAAACGGTCCGGGGACAGTGGCGCGTGCCCGTGGTCCCGGGTACCGTACTCTGGAGGCTGAGGCGGAAGGATCGCTCGAGTGCAGGAACGTCCACGCTGCAGTGAGTGAGCTACGACGGCACCACTGCCGGGGTGACAGAGTGAGATGCCGTCTCTAAATCAATCAGTCCATCAGATCACCGGGAGGCGCTCCCCGTGTCTCACTCTCAAAGGGTGTCTCTTTAGGCCAAGCACGCACGGTGCCTCACGCCAGTCATCCCAGCACTTTGGGAGGCCGAGGCGGGAGGAAAGAAGGAAGGGAGGAAGGGAGTAAGGGAGGAAAGAAGAAAGGCAGGAAGGCAGTAAGGCATGAAAGAAAGAGGGGGAAGAAGGAAAGGAAAAAGAAGAAAGAAAGAAGAAGAAAAGAGAAGAAAAGAGAAGGGAAGAAAAGAAAGGAAAACGGGGAGGGGGCCTATGTCCTCGACCGGTGACCGCCCAGGATACAGCGGGTCACGGCCGACCGACCGAAAGCCTCGACCCGCGGGGCCTCAAGCAATCTTCTCCTCATCGCAGCCTCTCAGCCGCGACGACAGGCGGCCATCACCAGGCACAAGTCACCTTCTAATAATATTACGATTCTATCGAGACAGGGTCTCGCTGCGTCATCCAGGCCGGATCGCCGTGGCACGATCTCAGCTCATCGCAACCTCGGCCTCCCCGGTCGGAGCCACTCGCCCGCCCCAGTCTCCCGAGCAGTCGTGATCCCAAGCCCAGGCCACCAGGCCCGGCTCACCGTTCTATTTTTCAGAGAGACGGGGTTTCGCCGCGTCGGCCAGCGCGGTCGGTCTGGAACTCCCGGCCTGAAGCGATCCAGCCGCCTCGGCCTCCCAAAGTGCCGGAGTGACAGGCGTGAGCTACCGTGCCCGGCCCAGACCGTCTCGTTCATACATCATAGAGAAGGGGTTTCGTCAGCCGACGGGTGGAGGGCGGGGTGAGTTTCACTCAGCCTGCGTACCGGGGAA
>NC_072384.2:1662500-1669738 GCF_028885625.2 Pongo pygmaeus | reverse complement strand
GATCCTGACCAAACACTTCAATTCACATCTTTACAGAACTTTGGCAACTGTCTGTCCAAGTGTTGCCCCACACAAGTACCTCGTCCTAGCTTATGTCACAGACAGCCTGAGACCGTTCTTACGGAAACACCCCAGGACACCATTGAATTAAACAGATTGAGTTTAGAATCTTCCAATTCAAAGTACTCCTTGAATACAGATTCCCAGTGTCTTCTATGGATTCAGCTGTCATTTCACCTGATACTGTCCCACTGGGAACGGGAACTTCCATGTGATCTAAACAGGTGCAAAATGAACCAAACACCGGTCGAAGTTTATTAGGAGGGCCAGCAGCTGTTGGTCCATTCACCCCAAGTGTTGGGACTTTGCCAGTAGAAACCTCGAGTCCCGGAGATGGATCCTATTTACAAAACTACACCGCTTTGAGACACCTTCTGTAATTGACGTGCCATCCACCGGAGCCCCTTCAAAAAAGTCTGTTGCCAGAATCGGCCAAACCGGAACACAGTCTGTCTTCTCGCAGAGGGGAATCAGCCGAAAGGTCACTCCAATTCTTGCAAAAACACAAAGTTCTGGTCCACAAACGAGTGGAACGCCTCAGGTGTTGAGCCCCACTATGGCGTCTCCCCCAAATGCACGACCTCGAAGAAATTCGCGACTCTTGATTAGTGACAGCTCCACAACCAAGGATAATAGGAAAAAATTTAAAATGAAGTTTCCACCTGAAATCCCAAGCAGAAAAACAAAAAGTAGAACTAATAAAGGAGGTACACCACAACCTAACATAAACGATAGCCTGGAAATGACAAAACTGGACTCTTCCATCGTTTCAGAAGAGAAAAGAGCCGCAATCACACCTCAGATTCAGGCTTTTCATCTACAAAAAGCAGCAGCAGAAGGCTTGATGAGCCTTCTTCGTGAAAAGGGGGAAAGGTTATTTAGCTTTGTGTTCTTACCACCGCAAAGAAGCTATCCATATTTTGAGCCATCTACCTTCTCACCACTAGAATACCGGTTGGGTACTGCGCCAAATTGGAAGGGCCCGTTTTCAACTTTCAGAGTCCATGCGACCTGAAAGAATATTCTCAGAGGTTAGAAGGAGGGAGAATTATAGAGTGGAAGGCAGGGAGATCTACACTACAACACTTTGGCATCCTCCAAAAGATGTTGCTCTTTCAGTTCTGTCGAAAGACTTCACAGACATGGATAAAAGTTCTCCAGCCAGAGGCCTGGTGTGCTGCAGGGACCCGTTGCAGTCTGCAACGGGAACAGGATATTGCCATTAAATTCTTCCAGAGAACTATCGAAGTGGATCCAAATGATGCTTACGCCTATACCGTCTTAGGGCGTGAGTGTGTCTTCACTGAAGAATTGGACAAAGCCTTAGCTTGATTTCGAAATGCTATCAGAGTCAGTCCTAGACATTGCAATGCATGGTGACAGGTCAGGAAGCGTAAAGACAAAGTCTTACGGATGGTGCCGGTACTCGCTAATTTTTCTTGTTAGATAGCTCTTTATTGTCATGAATTTGGTGACGAATACTTAGGGATGGTACACGCTGGTCAATAACTTCTAACTAAGATGTTTT
Organism: Pongo pygmaeus; assembly: GCF_028885625.2. Lineage (NCBI taxonomy): Eukaryota > Metazoa > Chordata > Mammalia > Primates > Hominidae > Pongo > Pongo pygmaeus. The sequence continues at coordinate 1,668,150 of NC_072384.2, read as the reverse complement.
CTTATGAAATGTATGTCTTGAACAAACTCTTAAATGAACTCATGATGATAGAATACCAGATCCTGATACTCAACAGTTTCTGTCTTCTACCAGACTTTTGTAGATACCGTAGTTGTCTTTAGGGGGTGTGTGTGTGTGTGTGTGTGTGTGTGTGTGTGTGTGTGTGTGTGTGTGTGTGTGTTTCTTTAGTTTTGTTACTTGATTTGTTACTTTTTGTTCGAGCACCGCAGCGGTGATGGGGACAAAAAGGGCTTGGGAGATTGGAAAGGAATAGCATCATTCACTTATTGGATAATAGAAAAAAATATGGACACGATTCACTAGCTGCTGCTTTGTGACAGTGTTCCAGTCTCTGGCGTTACTATGAAGAACTGAGCGTCCCCTTTTGTTCAGCGGTCTCTCTGTTTCACTGTTTTGTGCTCGTGTGTCAGTAGACACACAGGAAATGTCTACCTGGGTCGTATGGTTATCAACTGAATAAGATATGAAAAAGCGTGGTCCTACTTCCGCCTCAACACCATACTGACTGTTGACGTTTATTGTATTTTTCTGGGCTGACTTAATAGTTAAAACCTCAAGAGAAGGCCGGGCGCGGTGGCTCACGCCTGTCATCCCGGCACTCTGGGAGGCCGAGGCGGGCGGGTCACAAGGTCAAGGGATCGAGACCATCCCGGCCAACATGGTGAAACCCCGCCTCTATTAAAAGTAGAAAAATTAGCTGGGCGTGGTGGTGGGCGCCTGTGGTCCCAGCTACTCGGGAGGCTGAGGCGGGAGAATCTCTTGAACCCGGAGAGGTGGAGGTTGCAGTGAGCCGAGATCACGCCATTGCGCTCCACGCTGGGCGACAGAGCGAGACGCCCTCTCAAGAAAAGAAAATAAAAAAAATAAATAAATACACAAATGAATATCAAGAGAAAGTATAATTCTGAAGTCATAAGCCTGTGGTCGTTTTCTTGTCAGATACGGTTATCTTTGGGGTGGGTTAATTGTTACAGCAGTGGAGGTTTTTCATTGGATTTGCTTCTAAATCTGAAGCATTAGATTACTAAAACATTTTTTGATTTGTGACTATGTTGTTTAGTGGGTGATATCTCATTCTGCTGTAGTAGTTACATCTCCTGAAAGATGGCCAAAAACATAATAGTGCTAGCTATCGCTGACCAATGTAACAATCAACTTGCCGATACTGCCTTCTCTTCCGACGGCCGTGTTCTCCGTGACATTTTAAGAACTCAGTTCTTCATGAGACTTGTGTGGTTTTTTGATTTTTTTCCCAAGTCTGGTTGATCCTTGTGTCGTTTGCTTTTTAAATGTGTATCGTCCGTTCAGCTATTTCGCAGGAGTCGCATTCTTAAAAAAACTTAACCGTATCAAAAATTGTGTTTAAAGGAGGATTATTCAGATCGGCAAGCTTTTACTAGGAAGAGTTTAAATGCTGACATATTTAGGTAGCTCTCAATACTGAGCCACTTTATTCTAACTACAAAATAGATAGCCGTTCTTTTGTTTTCACTTTGACTATCACTAGCACGGTGTTTAATACCTTTTCTTCATCTCTAACACAATGATAATGATATAGGAAGCCACTCAAATCAAGCAGATATGTTGTGCTTTTAAGAAAAAAAAAAAAAAAAAGTCTTTCTGTGGCACAGAACGAGGAGGTGTGGCTGGAATCTAGAATCTGCAGTGAAAACCAATGAAAGAGGGCGAAACCCCGTGTCTACTAAAAAGAAAACAATGAGCCGGCCACGGTGGCAGTCTCTCTGGTTCAAGTGCAGGAGAATGACTGGAACCCAGGAGGCAGAGGTTGCCGTGAGCTGAGATCACGCCACTGCACTCCAGCATGGGGGACAGAGCAAGACTCCATCTCAGAAACAAACAAACACACAAAGCCAATAAAGGTGTTTCATTCAACCCGTCAGGCTCAGGTCTCTCGAACAGGATACATCCGGCCCCCGGAGGAAACGTCGAGGGGTGGGGTGGAATCTATTTTGTGGCCTCAAGGGAGGGTGTGAGAGGTAGTCCCGCTGCAGGCAAGCGGTGATGGCCTAAGGAAGCCCCTCCGCCCAAGAAGCGATATTCATTTCGAGCCTGTCAGCCACCCGAGAGGGAGACTCGGGCTCTCTGCAGACCCCGCAACCCCCACCCCAGCCCCACCCCCACCCCCACCCCCACCCCCCCACCTCGTGAAATGGGCTCTCGCTCCGTCAGGCTCTGTTCACACCGTGTGGTTTTGTAACCTCCAGCGTGTGTGCGTGGGTTGCTTGGTGGGGTGGGGCCGGCTGTGGACAGAGGAGGGGATAAAGCGGCGGTGTCCCGTGGGTGCCCGGGACTTGGGATGTGGGACGTGGGACGTGGGTGGGGTGGCCAGAGCCTAGGGAACTCATCGCCTGTCAGGACGTCTCCCCTCCTAGTCCCCTCTCTGACCTACGCTCCACGTCTTCGCAGTTCAGTGGGGACCTTGTGGGTGGAGTCACCATCCCTTTGGACTGTAGCCGATGAAGGCCGGGCTCCCAAGAGTCTCCCCGGAGTCGGGGCCTTGGCCAGGCTCACAAGGATGCTGACGGTGACGGTTGGTGACGGTGATGTACGTTGGAGGCCTCGGGCTGACGCAGAGGTATCCATTTGACCTCGGTGGGACAGGCCAGCTTTGCGGAGTCCCGTGCGTCCTTCCAGAGACTCATCCAGCGCCAGCAAGCATGGTCCCGAGGGTCCCAGCTCCCAGCAGAGACACTTTTGTTCACACAGGATCCCGGACAGGGAAGTTCTCAGCAGGCCTTAGGCCTCCTAGCCAAAAAGCCAAAACCACTTCTGGGATTTTTTTCGAAGAGCCAGTGGTTCCACAAGGGGCCGTGGGTACTTGTGGAAATGGAGAGAAGTGTTTGTGGATACATATTTGAGACCCAACGGGCAGGGCTCGGTCACAGGTCACGCAGGACACGGGCAGATGCACATTGAGAAAACCATCCCAGCGTCCTAGGTGAACAGAAGTACGATTTTTCGAGACAGTCGAGGGAGAAGCAACCCCAGATTTGAGGGTTGGATCTTTATTCATATGTAGTACCTATGAGGTATCCAAGTCCAGAAATCAACTCGCCAGTTCTGTACAGCATTCTGTAGGGAGAGGAAATCTGGGATGTCAGAAGTTACGAATTCAGGCCTTGGTAATGGATTAGATTAGATGTGCTTGAGCTTATTTTGCAAAAAAAAAAAAAAAAAAAAAAAAAAAGAGAGAGGGCGGGAGATAGCGAGAGCCAGAGACCGAGACAGAGAGAGAGAGAGAGAGAGAGAGAGACAGAGACAGAGACAGAGAGAGACAGATGGAGAGCGACAACGATACAGAAAGAGAGAAAGACAAAAAGAGAGAGAGACAGATAAAGAGACAGACAGAGAAAGACAGAGATGGACAGAGACAGAGAGAGAAACAGAGACAGGAAGGGAGAGAGACAGCCAGACAGCCAGACAGAGAGAGAGAGAGAGAGAGACAGAGACAGAGAGAGACAGACGGAGAGAGACAACGATACAGAAAGAGAGAAAGACAGAAAGAGAGAGAGACAGATAAAGAGACAGACAGAGAAAGACAGAGATGGACAGAGACAGAGAGAAACAGAAAGAGAGAGAAACAGAGACAGGAAGGGAGAGAGACAGAGAGAGACAGACAGACAGGCAGACAGACAGACAGGCAGAGAAAGAGAGTAAGAGTTAGACAGAAGGCAGACACACACACACACAGAGAGACAGAGACAGACAGAGAGACAGAGAGAAAGAAAGAGACAGAGAGAGAGAGAGAGAAAGACAGACAGACAGAGAGAAACAGAGAGAAAGACAGACAGACAGAGAGAAACAGACAGAGACAGAGAGAGAGAGACAGACAGACAGACAGACAGACAGGGGGAGGGAGAGAGAGAGACAGGGGGAGAGAGAGAGAGAGAGACAGACAGAGAGAGACAGCCAGACAGCCAGACAGCCAGACAGGCAGAGAAAGACAATAAGACAGAAGATAGACAGAGAGAGAGAGAGAGAGAGAGACAGAGAGAGAGAGAGAAACAGACAGACAGGGAGAGAGAGAGACTAAGACAGAAGACAGACACAGTGAGAGAGAGAGAGAGAGAGACAGACACAGAGAGACAGAGAGAAAGAAAGAGACAGACAAAGAGACAGACAGAGAAAGACAGAGACAGACAGAGAGAGACGGAGAGAAACAGACAGACAGACAGGGAGAGAGAGACAGAGAGAGAGACAGACCGACAGACAGACAGGCAGAGAAAGGGAGTAAGACAGAAGGCAGACACAGTGAGAGAGACAGGTAAAGAGGGGGAGGGAGGGAGGGAGAGAGAGAGAGAGAAACAGACAGGCAGAGAGAGAGAGAGAGACAGACAGGCAGAGAGAGAGAGAGAGAGACAGAGAGAGAGAGAGAGACACAGACAGGCAGAGAGAGAGAGAGAGACAGACAGGCGAGAGAGAGAGAGAGACAGACAGACAGGCAGAGAGAGAGAGAAAAACAGACAGGCAGAGAGAGAGAGAGAGAGACAGAGACAGACAGAGAGACAGAGAGAAAGAAAGAGACAGAGAGACGGAGAGAAACAGACAGACAGACAGAGAGAAACAGACAGAGAGAGAGAAAGACAGACAGACAGAGGGAAACAGACTGAAAGAGAGAGACAGACAGACAGGGAGAGAGAGAGACAGACAGACAGAGAGAGACAGCCAGACAGCCAGCCAGACAGCCAGGCAGAGAAAGACAATAAGACAGAAGATAGACAGAGAGAGAGAGACAGAGAGAGAAACAGACAGGCAGAGAGAGAGAGAGAGAGAGAGAGCGAGAGAGAAACAGACAGACAGGGAGAGAGAGAGACTAAGACAGAAGACAGACACAGTGAGAGAGAGAGAGATAGAGAGACAGACACAGAGAGACAGAGAGAAAGAAAGAGACAGACAAAGAGACAGACAGAGAAAGACAGAGACAGACAGAGAGAGACGGAGAGAAACAGACAGACAGACAGGGAGAGAGAGACAGAGAGAGAGAGACAGACCGACAGACAGACAGGCAGAGAAAGGGAGTAAGACAGAAGGCAGACACAGTGAGAGAGACAGGTAAAGAGAGGGAGAGAGAGAGAGAGAGAGAGAGAGAAACAGACAGACAGGCAGAGAGAGAGAGAGAGAAACAGACAGACAGGCAGAGAGAGAGAGAGAGAGAGACAGACAGGCAGAGAGAGAGAGAGACAGACAGACAGGCAGACAGAGAGAGAGAGAGAGAGACAGAGAGAGAGAAACAGACAGGCAGAGAGAGACAGACAGGAAGAGAGAGAGAGAGAGAGAGAGACAGAGAGAGAGAGAAACAGGCAGGCAGAGAGAGAGAGAGAGGCAGAAACAGACAGGCAGAGAGAGAGAGAGAGAGAGAGAGACAGAAACAGACAGGCAGAGAGAGAGAGAGAGAGAGACAGAGAGAGAGAGAAACAGACAGGCAGAGAGAGAGAGAGAGAGAGAAACAGACAGGCAGAGAGAGAGAGAGAGAGACAGAGAGAGAGAAACAGACAGGCAGAGAGAGAGAGAGAGAGACAGAAACAGACAGGCAGAGAGAGAGAGAGAGACAGAGAGAGAGAGAGAGACAGACAGGCAGAGAGAGAGAGAGAGACGGAGAGAGAGAGAA
>NC_072384.2:1650000-1657500 GCF_028885625.2 Pongo pygmaeus | reverse complement strand
CTTCGGGAGGCCCGGGAAGGCGGATCCTTTGAGGTCAGGGGTTCGATACCAGCGTGGCCAACACGGAGAAACCCCGCGTCTACAAAAAATAGAAATATCAGCCGGCCGTGGCGGTGCGCGCCTGTAATCCCAGCTACCGAAGAAGAATCACTGGAAGCCGGGAAGCAGAGGTTTCAGTGAGCCGAGAGAGCGCCACTGCACCGCAGCCTCGGTGACCGAGCGAGAGAGACTCAGTCCGAAAAAAAGAAAAGAAGAAAAAAAAAAAAAGAACAGGCCCAAATGCTGCACTGTCAGTGAACGTTAGTGTTTCGGGTGTTTCGTTTTATCTCTGTCTCTCTCTCTCTCTCTGTCTCTCTCTCTCTCTCTCTCTCTCTCTCTCTCAATCTCTCTCTCTCTCTCTCTCTCTCTCTCTCTCTCTCTCTCTCTCCTCTCTCCTCTCTCCTCTCTCCTCTCTCCTCCTCTCCTCCTCTCCTCCTCTCCTCCTCTCCCCTCTCCCCTCTAACTTTTATTTCTTGTTCGAAGACACATGTGCAAGAGTGTTATGTCATAGGTAAACTTAAACTTGTGACGGGGTGGGGGGGGGGGTTCAGTGTTCAGTGTGCAGATGATTTCATCACCCGGATACTCAGCGCCGTGTCCGGTAGTTTTCGTGTTTTGTTTTTTTCCCGAAGCTGTCTCTCCTTCCACCCCTCCTCCCTGAAGTAGGCTCCCGCGTCTCCGGTCCCCCTCGTTCTGCCCACGCAAGAACTCTCATCTATGAGTTCCCAGTTGTAGATGAGAACAGGTGGTATTTAGCCGACGGTTGTTTTCATCTTCGGTGGTGGTGGTGGTGAAATAGGCATGACACTAAATGGACCCTTAGGACGCTCCCCTCCGTCCCCACCCCGCACCCCCTCCCCCCCCACACCCCCTCATTCCCGCACCCCCTCCTCCAACGCAAGAAAGGAAGAAAGACAGAAATGAAAGTAAGAGGTGAGCCTGCAAGGTGGCGGAGGCTGGGGATCTCAAAGGGTGAGCAAGCGATGGGGTCCCGGGGATGTCTCGGCCGAGGTATCCAAAATAGGGGACCCACTTTCCAGCCCCAGCACACCCAGGAATCCTCAGCCGCAGCCAGCCTCTGGGTGGGGTTGCGCCTGTCAAAGCTTCTAAATGGAGAGAAGCCCAAGGCTATGGAAGGCATCAGCTCCAACTCCAGGAAGGGAATAGGGCTCTGTGCATATGAATGGGGCTTCAGAAGGCGGTGCCGCGGCTTCCAAAGCGATGCGCCTCGCCTCTCCTCGCCCAGAGCGAGACTCCGTCTGAAAAGAAATACACAAATCAATACTAAAAGAATTCATCCATCCATAAATAAGAAAGAAAGAAAGGAAGAAAGAAAGGAAGAAAGAAAGAAAGAAAGAAAGAAAGAAAGAGAGAGAGAGAGAGAGAGAGAGAAAGAAAGAAAGAAAGAAAGAAAGAAAGAAAGAAAGAAAGAAAGAAAGAAAGAAAGAAAGAAAGAAAGAAAGAAAGAAAAGAAAAGAAAGAAAGAAAGAAAGAATCAGTCCAGCGGTCGTGGTCGTGAATCACTCCCCGGAGTCCAGGCGCAGTGGCTCACGCCCGTCACGCCAGCACTCTGAGACGCCGGGTCAGGAGGGTGGCAACAAAACGAGGAGACCCCGTCCGTGGAAAAACATTGAAAAATGAAGGCCGGGCGCGGTGGCTCACGCCCGTCATCCCAGCACTTCGGGAGGCCGGGAAGGGCGGATCGATCACCCGAGGTCGGGAGTTCGAGTCCAGCCCGAGCCACACGGAGAAGCCCCGCCTCCACGAAAAATACCACATCAGCCAGACGTGGCGGCGCCCGCCCGCCATCCCAGCTACTCGGGAGGCCGACGCGGGAGAATCGCTCGAACCCGGGAGGCAGAGGTTGCGGCGAGCCAAGATCGCGCCACCGCACCGCAGTCTAGGCAACCAGAGCGAAACTCTGTCTCGGGGTGGGGGGGAAGAAAAAAACGGTCCGGGGACAGTGGCGCGTGCCCGTGGTCCCGGGTACCGTACTCTGGAGGCTGAGGCGGAAGGATCGCTCGAGTGCAGGAACGTCCACGCTGCAGTGAGTGAGCTACGACGGCACCACTGCCGGGGTGACAGAGTGAGATGCCGTCTCTAAATCAATCAGTCCATCAGATCACCGGGAGGCGCTCCCCGTGTCTCACTCTCAAAGGGTGTCTCTTTAGGCCAAGCACGCACGGTGCCTCACGCCAGTCATCCCAGCACTTTGGGAGGCCGAGGCGGGAGGAAAGAAGGAAGGGAGGAAGGGAGTAAGGGAGGAAAGAAGAAAGGCAGGAAGGCAGTAAGGCATGAAAGAAAGAGGGGAAGAAGGAAAGGAAAAAGAAGAAAGAAAGAAAGAAGAAAAGAGAAGAAAAGAGAAGGGAAGAAAAGAAAGGAAAACGGGGAGGGGGCCTATGTCCTCGACCGGTGACCGCCCAGGATACAGCGGGTCACGGCCGACCGACCGAAGCCTCGACCCGCGGGGCCTCAAGCAATCTTCTCCTCATCGCAGCCTCTCAGCCGCGACGACAGGCGGCCATCACCAGGCACAAGTCACCTTCTAATAATATTACGATTCTATCGAGACAGGGTCTCGCTGCGTCATCCAGGCCGGATCGCCGTGGCACGATCTCAGCTCATCGCAACCTCGGCCTCCCCGGTCGGAGCCACTCGCCCGCCCCAGTCTCCCGAGCAGTCGTGATCCCAAGCCCAGGCCACCAGGCCCGGCTCACCGTTCTATTTTTCAGAGAGACGGGGTTTCGCCGCGTCGGCCAGCGCGGTCGGTCTGGAACTCCCGGCCTGAAGCGATCCAGCCGCCTCGGCCTCCCAAAGTGCCGGAGTGACAGGCGTGAGCTACCGTGCCCGGCCCAGACCGTCTCGTTCATACATCATAGAGAAGGGGTTTCGTCAGCCGACGGGTGGAGGGCGGGGTGAGTTTCACTCAGCCTGCGTACCGGGGAAAGGGTAAGTGAGTGTGCTTTGTGAACTAGATACGGAAATCGTGTGTGTGTGTGTGACAGAGAGAGAGAGAGAGAGAGAGAGAGAGAGAGAGAGAGAGAGACCGACGAATCCCACCATGAGGACCCGGAAACGGTGTCCGATTTGGGTCCCCGTGTAGTCACCTCTCTGTGTGTAGGTGACTGAGGATTCCACAAATGAAGGTCAGCAGTATCTATGGAGCTGTTTCTCCCTCTCATGCGTCTCATCCGTGTGGTGGAGAAAGGGGAGAAAAGTGGTCGTGACGGGAAGTCGTCTTCACGCCCGAGGAAGCCGAAGGCAGGCCGAGGGGAAGGAGGGCATCCCACGTGACAGCTCCACCCCCGCGCACCCTTTCCAACGCCGGGGCCGCCGGTCCACCCCGTACGACAACCCACCCCCAAGAACAGCACGGTCCGGAGCGGTCCAGTCTCATCCCATCCGGCCAACCCGGGGCATCCGGCGGAAGTGTTCGCCGGAGGGTCGGAAAGCAGCGTCCACGCGGTTCCCCCGGGGTCTCCCGGCAAAGGCCAGCCGGGGGAGGGTAGCGGGACGTGACGGGGGCCGGGGGCACGCGCCTCAGAGCTCCCCGGAAGGCGGCAGGTAGCCGGCGGGGGACGCCGAGCCAGAGACGTCCGGCGGGATCTAGATCCGGAAGCCGCGTCGGTCCTCTCCCACAGCTCTCCTAGGGAAAATGCCACGGCGGCGGCGGCGGGAGCCTCGGCCGGGGGAGAAGCGGGGACAAGGGGGAGAGGGAAGGAGGCCCTCGGGAGGATTCAGCCACGAAAACCCACTCAGCCAAGCTCCCTCCGTCTCTCGGGGTCCAAGGGACACCCCGGGAGACGGCAAGAGACACGTTCACTCCGTGCTTTTCACCTCCGTCTTTTATTTTTTTCATCTTTTCCATTTTACAAGAGGTGCGCATCTCAACAACCAGACGGTGGGTGTGAGGGGAGAAGCGTCAAGGGCAGGAGTTGGAGACCAGCGTGAGCAACTGAGCAACACAAGTAGGAGAGCCCAGCTGAAAGAGATGAAAAAGGAGGAGGAGGAGGAGGACGAGGACGAGGAGGACGAGGAGGACAGGGGGAGTGGGTGGGGGGAGGAGAAGGAAAGAAAAGAAAAGAAAAAAAGAAAAAGAAAAGCAACCACCAAGAAAGTTAAAATCGTCCAACGGTCGGAAGCTCAAGACCAGGCTGACCAAGACGGAGAAACCCCATCTGTACTAAAAATATAAAAGTCAGCCGGGCACGATGGCGCTTCCCCGTCATTCCAGCTCCTCGGGAAGGCCAAGGCAGGAGGATCACTCGAACCCGGGAGGCGGAGGTCGCAGCGAGCCGAGATCACGCCATCGTAGTCCACCCTGGGCGACAAGAGTGAAACTCCGTCTGGAGGGGGAGGGGGAGGGGGAGGGGGAGGGGGAGGGGGAGGGGGCGGAGGTCGCAGCGAGCCGAGATCACGCCATCGTAGTCCACCCTGGGCGACAAGAGTGAAACTCCGTCTGGAGGGGGAGGGGGAGGGGGAGGGGGAGGGGGAGGGGGAGGGGGAGGGGGAGGGGGAGGGGGAGGGGAGAGATCGGTGAGACGCGTCTCAAAATTTTATCTGTTCGCATTCCGCGTGCGTAAAACGGAAAGAACCGACCCACGAGAAATACGACCAGAGCGTACCGTGCCCACGCGTGTCATCCCAGCACTCCGGGAGGCCGACGTGGAAGGATGGCCGGAGCGTAGACGTTTGAGATCACCTCGACGTGTGAGACGACACCTGCAATAATAATAATCATAGAAGTTTAAAAAGCGATCACGTGTGCCCAGAGCGTGGACAACAAAGCGAGAGCACACCCGTACTAAAAAGAAGACGATTGACAGACAGGCAGGCAAGCAGGCAGGCAGGCAGGCAGGCAACTATAGAATGAGCCAGGTGCAGCGTCTCACGCCTGTCACAGCAGCAGCGCGGGCGGCCGAGGCAGGCAGGCGGATCGCTCGAGAACAGGAGTCCGAGACCAGCCCGGGCCACACGACAGAACCCCAGACCCCATCTCACTCACATCCACACATACACAGATACCTGCCTCCCTACCTACGGAAAACGTGAGACATGAGAAAGAACATAAAAGTCACCCGGTGTGGTGGTGCCCACCCGTAGTCCCAGGGAACGGGGACGGGAGGGATGGGACGCGGGACGGCCAGTCGGTCGGACGGTCGGTGGAAATCGTCGAGGCTGGGGTGATCCCGGGCGACAGAGGCAGAGGAAGACCCCGCCGGGAAGGCAGGAAACCAACGAAACAAGCAAGCAAACGATGAACATGACAATGACCTAGAATAACCCATGAGAATAAAGAAGCAAATAAGAGGGTACGAAGAAAGCTAAAAGGTAAGGTAATGAAGATGACAATCCACCGTTTTCTCTCCAGCCCAGCCCAGCCCAGGTGGAGTGGAGGCGCGCGATCACAGCCCACGTTCGCCTCTGCCTCCCGGGCTTAAGAGATCCCTGTAGTCCCATCCCAGCTACTTGGGAGCCTGAGGTCACCAGAGCCCAGAGTGAGAAGATCAGGCAGGCCCCAAAAGAAAAGAAAATAAATACACGAACATTGTTAATCCATAATAAACGAAGGATATACATATACAGGTCTATGTAAATGACATGGGTTTTTACGTCATACACGTTCATCCATTAAAATTAACATCTATCCTATACACATGTATGAATGATGGAAATGTCTAGTTTTATCACTAGATATTTTCGTCGGTGTAGGTACGTGTCCGTGTGTCCATATCTACGTATCTATCTATCTAGATAGATATACGTACGCTCACACACAGCAGCGTGCAGAAAAGAAGATTGAAAACAAGAAGGAATCGGCCGGGCGCGGTGGCCGACACCCGTACTCCCGGCACGCTTTGGGAGGCCGAGGCGGGGGAGGGGGAGGGGTGGGGGGAATCGCTAGGTCAGGAGTTCGAGACCAGCCCGGCCAAATATGGTGAAATTCCGTCTTCGCTCAAAATACAAAAACTGCTGTTCGCTTGAGAGCCCTGGAGGCAGCGGCGGCGCCGAGCCGAGGAGGCACCACCGCGCTCCAGCTCCAGCCTGGGCGACAGAGCGAGATTCCGTCTCCAGAAAGAAGGAAGAAGGAAAGAATGGGGGCGGCGGGGGAAAACACACACACACACACACACACACACACACACACACACACACACACACACACACACACACACACGACCAAAAAAAAACAAGAGGGAGTATTACTGGCCGACGGCAACAGCGACTCCCTCCCTCTTAAAAGTCCCGCGGACGCAAACTCCAAATGGGGCAGAGAAAAATGTAGGAGAGGGAGTTCCGCGTGGTCCCAGCTCCACCGAAGGCCGAGGCCGGTGAAGGGCACCCGCGCGTGAACGGGGATCGGCGCCCTCGCAGCGATCCACCGCAGCCCGCGGAGGGAACGGCCAGCGGCCGGCCTGCCGGTCGACCCGGGACACGGCGGGCCGCCTGCCGAGTCCGGGGCTCGCGGGCGGCCGCCGATCGACCCCGGAGGTCCGAAACAGGAGCGGCCGCCAGCCGAGGTCGCCCGTGTGTGGAGACGCCCCGGGCCTCGCCGCCGCCCGCTTCCCGCCACCCTCGGAGGAAAGAGGGGGAAGGACGCGCGAGGGCCGGGACCCCGGGTGGGCGACCCCCTGGCCCGGGCGGCCACCCCCGGGACGGGGGCCGGCGGGCCACGGACCCGGCTCGGCGCGGCCGCCTCCGCGGCTCCCACCCACGCTCCCCGAGCTCCGTCCCAGCCCGGAGCGGACGAGCCGCCCCGGCGGGGAACGGGGAGGAGGCGGGAGCCGAAGAAGCGGGGCGCGCCGACCGGGGACGCGCGCCCGCCCCCCCACAGCCCCGCCCCGCCCGTGGTCGGCGGGGAGGGAGGAAGACGAACGGACGGACGGACGGCGCCGGACGCGCACGCCCCGCCGGGCCCCGAGACCAGGCAGGCCCAATAAGAAAAGAAAATAAACGAAAATCGTTAATAAATAATAAACAAACGAAAGAAGGAAGGAAGGAAGGAAATACATATACAGGTATATGTAAATGAAATGGGATTTTATGTCATACATGTTCATACATGAACATCTATAATATAAGCATGTCTTAATTATGGAAATATATAGTTTTATCAGTAGATATTTTTGTCGGTGTATGTATATATGTATGTATGTACATATCTGTCTCTATCTACATCTATAGGTATAGATATATCTCTCTCTATAGATATATCTTATACCTATAGACACATATACGTATGTTCACACACCGCAGCGTGCAGAAAAGATTGAAAAAAAGAAGGAATCGGCCAGGCGCGGTGGCCGAGGCCCGTACTCCCGGCACGGTTTGGGAGTCCAAGGCGGTGGGGGGGGGGGGGGGGTGGGTGGATCGCTAGGTCAGGAGTTCGAGACCAGCCAGGCCAATATGGTGAAATTCCGTCTTTGCTCAAAATACAAAAACTGCTGTTCGCTTGAGCCC
>NC_072384.2:1620000-1637500 GCF_028885625.2 Pongo pygmaeus | reverse complement strand
CACCCACCGCTCGCGGCGGCCGCGTCCCAACCCGCTGGGACGCCGGGCCCGGCCCGGCGGGATCCTCCCCCGACTCGGAAGGGGGAGGCGCGGGCCACACAGCAGGCGACGAGCCGCGCTCGGCCACCACCGCGGTGGCCGGCGGAACCCTCGCTCTCCCCACCCTCAACCCGTCGAGGGGGAAGCGGAGGAGGGTCCTCTGCGCGCGAGTCGCTACGGCAGCGCTACCATAAGGCAGAAGGAGACAGAGGCGGCAGGCTGGGAGATCCGGCACCCCAAAGCACACCTCTCTCAGATCGCTAGAGAAGGCTTTCTCACCGAGGGTGGGTCACACTCCCCACCCGCCAGTCGCCCCTCGTCGGGCCCGCAGAGGCGCTCGGGGACGCCCGGGGAAGGGAGGGGGCCTGCGGTACGAGGAGAAGCGCGCCTGCGGCGACCTCGAGCGTTTGCGGTCAGGGCGGGGGGCCCGGCAGGCTCACAAGGCCCCCCCCGTCCACCCGCCTCCTGCGTCGCTTCCGAGGCAAAGCCACGCACGCGACCGGTCGGAGGCAGAACGGCAGCCCCTCGGCGGCCGGCCGGCGCACGCGTCACCGGCCCGCGCCCGCCGCGATCGCTCACACGGCCCTCGCGCACCCGCCAGAGGGGAGCACGGGACGTGCGCTCGCCGGACCCGGCGGCGCCCTTCCCCGCGCGGGAGGGGCGCGCATCTCATCTCACTCGACCGCCTCGAACCCCACGCCGACGGGCTCCCCTCGGGACACACGCGCGGACACCGGAGGAGGGGACGCCGGGGGTGGGAGGGACACACCACCGCTCGGCCTCGGGCACCTGAGGGACAACCCGGAGCGCTCCAGGAGCACCGCAAAGGCCCGGGCGGAGCCAACGCTCGCGCGAAACCCCCGAGAGAGCAGCACGACGGGCCGGCGGGACGGCACCCCCACCGCCGCGGAGGGGGCCCGCCCGCAAGTCGATGACCGCGGGAGGCGAGAGCGAGGGGTGCCCGCCGCGTCAGAGGACCCCGCCGACCCACCCCGCGAAGCGGAGAGCGGGGACGGGACAGCCAGGTCAGGCCGGGTTCCGCACCCCACGCCTTCCCAACGCACCACCGGCAGGCGGACGGAGGAGAGGCAAGGGGCCCCCGCGGGCGGGGCGAGAAGAACGGTCCCATTCGCCACGAATGTCCGCCCCTCGCCCGTCGCGGCTCGGATCCGGCCCGGGAGAGCGTGACGTCACCACATCGATCACGGAAGAGCCCCCGGGAGCGGGGGGTCGGCCAGCCGGCCGGCGAGCGAGCCGATCGGCCCCGGCCGTCCCCCGCTCCGGGGAAGGGGCGGCGGACAACCCAGCGGAGACGAGGACGCCTGACACGCACGGCACGGCACGGGGCCGACGGGGGTGGGGTTGTCACGGCCGCCCCGGGTGCCCGCGGCGGAGAGCGCACGGGGGCAGGGTAGCCCTCGCCGCCTTCCCCGCCGCCCCCGGGTGGGTCAGAGACCCGGACCCGGGCCGGCACCGGGAGTCGGGACGCTCGGACGCGCGAGAGAGCAGCAGGCCCGCGGGCCCCAGCAGCAGGCGGCTCGAGCGGGAGCAGGGCCGGCTAGCCGGGTCAGCGGTGGGCCAGAGTCCCGCACGCATCCGGAGGCCCAACCTCTCCAGCGACACAGGTCGCCAGAGGACAGCGTGTCAGCAATAACCCGGTGGCCCAAAATGCCGACTCGGAGCGAAAGATATATCTCCCCCGGGGGCAGGAGGCCCGATCGCCGACCACGCCGCCGGCCCAGGACACCCACGACACGGACATCTGTCCCCAAAATCGCCACCATCGCAGCCAGACACGGAGCACCCGGGGCCCCCTGGTCGACCCCAGGACACACGCGGGAGCGGCGCCGGGCCAGGGAGGCCCTCCCGGCCGCCCGTGCCACACGCACGGGCCGGCCCGTGTCTCCAGAGCGAGGCCCGGAAGCAGTTTCGGCCGGCCCCCCTTGCGATCGGGACACACGAGGGACCGAAGGCCGGCCAGGTGTGACCTCCCGGGCCGCACGAGGGCTCGGGGAGCGCTCTCCGACTCCGCACGGGGACTCGCCAAAAAGGATCACGGCGGAGGGACCGCGGCCCGGCCCGGGGACCGCTCCCCGGCACCCGGGGGACGGGGGCAGGACGGTCCCCGGCTCCCCACGGGGACCCGGAAACACATTCGGCCGCCGCCTCAGACGGCCAGGACGCGCGCGGGCCCGCGACCGAGCCGGGAAGGGCGTCCCCGGCCTCCCGCGCCACGCGCGGTGGGTCCCCGCGGGTCGCGGCTCGGGCCTCGGGAGCTGCGGCGCGCTGGTCGACCGGCCCGGGCGGCCCCACGGCCCGGCTCGGGCCCAGAAGCGCAGCGACAGCCTCTCCCCCACATAAACCTGCACGCCAGAGCTCTGACTCACAAGCGACGCGCCACAGCCCTGGCGCCACCGGGCCAGCCGGGCTGACGACCGCGGGCTTTCCGGAGCTCTGCCTGGCTCACAGCGGGGACGGTCCCCTCCCTCGGCAGCTGCCACCGCAGCTCCGGAAGCCAAGAGCACGATCTAACAGCGGCCGCCAGATGGAGCCCGACGACCGTCGCGAACGTCAGCGAGACCGATCCGGACGGCTGGCAGGGCGGCCCGTGGACCGCCAAAGCGAAACCGTGAGTCGAGAAGCCCTTCCCGAGGCCGAAAACGCAGCCCCTCTCCCCCAACCCCACAGAAACGCCTCCCCAAAACGTGTCCCCGCATCGACCGCGACAGAGTCAGAAGACAACCCACGGCGTCTGGGTGTTTGGAGATGCATCTCGGAGGGAGGGAGGGAGGGAGGGAGGGAGGGAGGGAGGGAGGGAGAAAGAACCCACAAGGAAGGACTCGGTCGCGGGTCGCTGCGGACACAGGGAGAGGCAGAACGCCTAGGCTCTTCCAGAATCCACACAGAGACAGACAGAGGGAGAGAAAGACGGAGGGAGGGAGAGAATGGAGAAAAGAGACAGATGGTGAAAGGGAAGGAGGGAGGGAAGGGAGCAGGGAGGGAGGGAGGGAGGGAGAGAGGGAGGGAGGGAGGGAGGGAGGAAGAAAGTGGAGAAAAGAGAGACCATCTAAAAAACAGAGATACGGAAAGAAAACTTCTTAAACGTTCCATTTTTTCAAAGACAGGTGGAGAGGAAAGAAACACGAAAAGGAGAGAAAGAAGGAGGAAAGAAACGAAGGAAAGAGGGGAAAAGAAACAGAGAGGAAAGAAAAATGAAGGAAAGACAGGGAACGAAAGAGAAATAAGACACGAAAGAAAAAAGAACAGAAAGAGAGAGAGAAGGAAAGGAAGAGAGGAAGAAACACGTAAAGGAGGAAAGAGAGGAAGAAAGGAAGGAAGAAACACATCAAGGAGAGAAAGGAAGGAAGAATCACATCAAGGAGAGAAAGAAAGAAAACAGGGATAAATATGCCCGTTTATCTATAAATACAAACACAACACTCTTCACACATAAGCATAGACGTATTCATCTACCATCGTTTCTTCACGTAGCAACGTATATTTATATTTCATAAATTTATAGAAGCGTATCTCTACACACGTGCTTTGCATAAGCGTACTTCTATACAATACATACATCTGTCGCGTATAAACGTACTTCTCCGTACGTCCACGTAAACATCTATAGTTATATACAAACGTATGAAAACACTTATATTTCTAAATAAAAGTGAGTACATAGAAACGAAACAAATAAAACATACGACGAACCGAGTCCACAGGCAGGGCGCGGTGGCTCACGCCTGTCATCCCAGCACTTCGAGAGGCCGAGGCGGGCGCATCACCTGAGGTCGGGAGTCAGAGACCAGCCCGGACAACGTGGTGAAACCCCGTCTCTACTAAAGATACGAAAATCGGCCGGGCGTGGAGGTGCATCCCTGTCATCCCAGCTACTCAGGAGGCCGAGGCAGGAGAATCGCTTGAACCCGGGAGGTGGAGGGTGCGGTGAGCCAAGATCGCGCCATCGCACTCCAGCCTGGGACACTTAAGAGTGAAACTCTGTCTCAAAGAGACGGAAGAGAAAGAGAGAGAGAGAGAGAGAGAGAGAGAGAGAGAGAGAGAGAGAGAGAGAGAGAGAGAGAGAGAGAGAGAAACAGAAAGAGAGAGAGAGAAAGAAAGAGCGAGAAAGAAAGAGAGAGCGAGAAAGAAAGAGAGAGAAAGGAAAAGAAAAAAAGAGCAAAAGAAGAAAGAGAAAGAAAGAAAGAAGGAAGAAAGGAAGGAAGGAAGAAAGAAAGAAGGAAGAAAGAAAGGAAAGAAGGAAGAAAGAAACAAAGAAAGAAAGAAAGAGAGACAGACAGAGAGAGAGAGAGAGAGAGAGAGAGGCCGGGCACGGTGGCTCACGCCTGTCATCCCAGCACTTTGGGAGGCCAAGGCAGGCGGATCACCTGAGGTTAGGAGATGGAGACCAGCCTGACCAACGTGGGGAAACCCCGTCTCTACAAAAAATACAAAATCAGCCGGGCACGGTGGCACACGCCTCTAATCCCACCTACTAGGGAGGCTGAGGCAGGAGAATCGCTTGAACCTAGGAGGCGGAGGTTGCGGTGAGCCGAGATCGCGCCATGGCCCTCTGGCCCGGGCAACAAGCGTGAAACTCTGTCTAAAAAAAAAAAAAAAAAAAGAAAGAAAGAAAGAAAGAAAGAGAGAAGGAAGAAAAAGAAAGAAAGAAAAGGCAAGGCAAGGCAAGGCGAGGCAAAGCGAGGCAAATCTACCCGCTTTCACTACATCTGGGGAGAATCAGGAAAGTCCCCACCAACGACAAGGCCTAAAGGGGAGCCGCCATCTGTAAAACCCGAGCAGAAGAGTCCACGCGGGTTAAAGACACGAAGAAACACAAGGAAACCACCGACCAAGGAGAAGGACCGTCTGGCCCAGCCAGGGTCTGTCTCCTGAGGTCGTCTGGGCAACCAGGGACCGGGACGGAGGGAGGGCGGGACTCCGAACCTCCGTCTCGAAAAACAAATCCCGCTCATAAAATAAAATTCCGTTAAAAAAAGAAAGTACGCATCGTTCCTAACGTGTCTGGTGCCTCGAAAGGCGAGAGGGGTCTGTGTACGTCACTGTGGGGGGGGGGTTCTCTTTTTTTTTTTTTTTTCTTTTTTCCCGGAAACTCACTTTTTAAGTATTTTCTTTCATGTCAGTTTTATTTTCCTTTTTTTTGAGACGGAGTCTCGCTCTGTCGCCCAGGCTGGGGTGCGGTGGCGCGATCTCGGCTCACCGCAACCTCCGCCTCCCAGGTTCAAGCGATTCCCCTGCCTCAGCTCGGCCTCCCGAGTAGCTGGGATTACAGACAGTACAGCACCGCGCCCGGCTAATTTTGTGTATTGTGAGGAGAGATGGGGTTTCGCCATACTGGCCCTGCTGGTCTGACCGCCTCGTGATCCACCGGCCTTGGCCGCCCAAAGTGCTGGCGATGACAGGCTTGAGCCACCGCGCGGGGCCTATTTGTTTGCTTTATTTTATTTTCTTTGTTTATTTTCATTTATGTGTTTATTTATTTGATTTTATTTTTCTGAGACGGAGTTTCGCTCTTGTTGCTCAGACTGGGGTGCGATGGCGCGATCTCGGCTCACCGCAACCTCCGCTTCCCAGGTTCAAGCGATTCTCCTGCCTCAGCCTTCCTAGCAGCTGGGATTATAGGCATGCGCTACCACACCCGGCTAATTTTGTATTTTCAATTGAGACGGGATTTCCCCATGTTGGTCAGGCTTGTCTCCGACTCCCGACTTCAGGTGATGCGTCCACCTCGGCCTCCCAAAGTGATGGGATGACAGGCATGAGCCACCGCGCCCGGCCTGTTGTATTGTATTGTATTGTATTGCGTTGTATTGTATTGTGTTGCGTTGTGTTGTGTTGTGTTGCGTTGCATTGTATTGTATTGGAATGCATTGTATTGACTTATTTTATTTCGTTAGTTATTTCTGTGTTATTCTGTTTATTTATGTGTTTGCTTGTTTTTGCCTGATCAAAGGTCAATCAGACCCAGTCGTCAAAGTGGCGATTTCCTAGGCAACGAGGGAGGGAGGAACTTGGAGGTGGGGGCGGGGGCGGTGGAGAAGACACAGTTGCCCCAGGCTGCGCGCAGGCGGCCTGGTGCTTCCTTCCTCTGCGAGGCCTCCGTTTTCAGAGCAACAGTGGCCGCTAGGTGATGCCCGACGTCTGCCAATGAGAGTGTCAGCCCGGAATGAATTGGGATCCCCTTGGGGGGGGGCGGGGAAGGATGTGCGGGGAAGGATGGAGGCGATTCCCCACAACTAATCGACCAGGGCCCCTGGGGGGACACAGCCTAAGTCCCCACCCATCGGATCATCTGGAACTTCCGTCCAGAGACGAGAGACCGACTGGGAATTCTCTCAGTCAAGGTCCAAACCGAAAAGAATCACCGGCACAGACACCAGGACTAAGGCAATTTCTAAAAGACTGGTTTCTGTGTTTTGGGTGAATCCGTGTATTTCTGTATCACAAAATTACCTATTTCGAACGCTACGATTTTTCTCCTCCTTTCGTGTCCCGTCCTGTGATACACAGACCAGGGGACTCCTCAGCTCACAGTCCATGAGGCCAGAAGATGACGTCCCAAATTTCTATTTAGAATGAATTTAAGCAGGCCAGCCAAAGCCAAACACTCTGCCCTGAAACTATCGGGAAGACAAGCGGGGGGGGGGGGGGGGGAGGCGGGAGTCTGGGCGCGGTAGGCTCGTGCCTGTCATCCCCGCACTCTTGGGAGGCCGAGCGCAGGTGGATCCTTCGATCCAAGCCTTGGCAACATGGTGAGACCTCGTCTCAAACAAAAATACAAAAACTAACTGGTTCCATAACCTGGACTCAAAGTTAATAAATAGATAAATAGGCCGGGGGCGGTGGCTCACGCCTGTCATCCCAGCACTGTGGGAGGCCGAGGCGGACGGATCACGGGGTCAGGAGATCGAGACCATCCTGGCTACCACAGTGAATACCCATCTCTACTCAAAATACAATAAAGTAGCCAGGTACGGTGGCGGGCGCCTGTAGTCCCAGCTACTCGGGAGGCTGAGGCAGGAGAATGGCGTGAAACCGGGAGGCAGAGCTTGCCGTGAGCCGAGATCGCGCCGCTGCCCTCCAGCCTGGGCAACAGAGCGAGAGTCTGTCTCGAAAATAAATAAATAAATAAATAAATAAATAAATAAATAAATAAATAAATGAATAAATGAATGAATGAATGAATGAATGAATGAATAAAGAATAGCAAATAAATAAATACATTAAAATTGAAAACTAAAAAAAAATAAAAATAAAAAAGTGTAGCCGGCCGGGCGCGATGGCTCACGCCTGCCATCCCAGCACTTTGGGAGGCCGAGGTGGGGAGATCACCTGGGGTCGCCAGTTCGAGACCAGCCTGACCCACATGGAGAAATGCCGTCTCTACTAACAATACAAAATCAGCCGGGTGTGGTGGCCCATGCCTGTAATCCCAGCTACTCTCAGGAGGCTGAGGCAGGAGAATCGCTTGAACACGGCAGGTGGAGGTTGCGGTGAGCCGAGATGGTGCCACTGCACTCCAGCGTGGGCACCAAGAGTGAAACTCCGTCCCAAGGAAAAAAAAAATGAAGTGCTGTATTCTGTTATTTCTGCTTCCTGCCCTGAGAAGAACATAGTACAACTGTTGCCTGCCAGCCTGCCTGCCTGCCTGCCTGCCTCCCTGCCTGCCTGCCTGTGACAGGGCCTCACTCTGTCTTTCGCCCAGACTGGAGCACAGTGACACCATTATGGCTCGCTCACTGCAGCCTCAACCTCCCCAGGGTTAGGCGATTCCTCAAGGGATCCTATGGCCTCGGCCTCCCAAAGCGTCGGGGTTACAGGCGTGAGCCACCAGCACCCGGCCTGAGTTAATACGTCTGGTCTCACTACGTCCTCACCACACACCCATGAAGAACTCAAGTCAAGAGAGAGTCAGCAAGAGACTCTCAGCATTCTCTCCTGAAAGCACGAGTGTCCCGAGCGCCTGTGGTTTCAGGTGGCCGCGCGTAGAGGAGAGATCGCCAATGTTTCCAGAGAGGTGCGAGCCACAGTCATTCGAGGGCATCCGAGCACGAGATGGGGTTTCTGACAGCGACTTAAGGGCCAGGAAGGGCCAGAATCTGCCGAGGCCCGTGTTCCAGGGTGGGGCCGATGGAACCCAAGGTAGAGGGAGTCAGCGGTCCGCACGGAGAGAGCTCCAGCCCTAGGCCCCGCTGTGCAGACCGAATCAGAAGGAAGAGAGTCCTTCGTCCTACATGCCACATCCCTCACATCCCCCCACTGAACTTGGGAGCGGATCCGTGTTCCAAACACGAGGTGACTCTCGGTTTGCAATGGATCACAAGGGGCCGGGCTTTCCAGAGTCGGCAGGATAGAGAAGTCATTCGGGCTCGGCCTCCCCCATCCCCCGGGAACGGTCCCGCTGGTGACTTTAAACGAGCCGGGGCTGGCCTGGCCGGGCCATAGCCGCTACGGGAGTGGGGTGGCGGTGGGGTGCGGGCGGTGTGGGGTGGGGGGATGCCTGAGGCACTGCAGAAAGTGGGCCTGAGCCTCGAGGATGACGGTGCTGCAGGAACCCGTCCAGGCTGCTCTATGGCAAGCACTAAACCGCTGCGCTTACCGAGATGCGGTTTTCCTCGCAGAACGCCTTTATGCAGAAGTACCCTCAGAAGAAGCCTTGTTTTCACCGGTGACCTGTCCTTACCCCTCAGGAAAGGCCTATAAAGCATATAGACTCTGGAAAGGACACAGTGGGACTGCACCGCCATGCAAATACCGGCTGGCAAAATGTTGCGTGGATCTCAGCAAGCTTGCAGAAGGGGAACACATCTTATCGGGTGGAGTGTTTCCTAAGCAGAAAAGCCATGACGATATTTTTACTGAGTCTGGTGATTCAGCTCGCTTTACTCTCTCATTGCCGGGACACGCATATCGCAAGACAGATCGGCTTGCCAAAGGATCAGAATGTGACCAACAGGGCCTTAGTTGAAATCCTTTCCTCTGGTATTCCTTTGAATCATTATGTCAAGTAGGTGAAAAAGCAAGATCCTGACCAAACACTTCAATTCACATCTTTACAGAACTTTGGCAACTGTCTGTCCAAGTGTTGCCCCACACAAGTACCTCGTCCTAGCTTATGTCACAGACAGCCTGAGACCGTTCTTACGGAAACACCCCAGGACACCATTGAATTAAACAGATTGAGTTTAGAATCTTCCAATTCAAAGTACTCCTTGAATACAGATTCCCCAGTGTCTTCTATGGATTCAGCTGTCATTTCACCTGATACTGTCCCACTGGGAACGGGAACTTCCATGTGATCTAAACAGGTGCAAAATGAACCAAACACCGGTCGAAGTTTATTAGGAGGGCCAGCAGCTGTTGGTCCATTCACCCCAAGTGTTGGGACTTTGCCAGTAGAAACCTCGAGTCCCGGAGATGGATCCTATTTACAAAACTACACCGCTTTGAGACACCTTCTGTAATTGACGTGCCATCCACCGGAGCCCCTTCAAAAAAGTCTGTTGCCAGAATCGGCCAAACCGGAACACAGTCTGTCTTCTCGCAGAGGGGAATCAGCCGAAAGGTCACTCCAATTCTTGCAAAAACACAAAGTTCTGGTCCACAAACGAGTGGAACGCCTCAGGTGTTGAGCCCCACTATGGCGTCTCCCCCAAATGCACGACCTCGAAGAAATTCGCGACTCTTGATTAGTGACAGCTCCACAACCAAGGATAATAGGAAAAAATTTAAAATGAAGTTTCCACCTGAAATCCCAAGCAGAAAAACAAAAAGTAGAACTAATAAAGGAGGTACACCACAACCTAACATAAACGATAGCCTGGAAATGACAAAACTGGACTCTTCCATCGTTTCAGAAGAGAAAAGAGCCGCAATCACACCTCAGATTCAGGCTTTTCATCTACAAAAAGCAGCAGCAGAAGGCTTGATGAGCCTTCTTCGTGAAAGGGGGAAAGGTTATTTAGCTTTGTGTTCTTACCACCGCAAAGAAGCTATCCATATTTTGAGCCATCTACCTTCTCACCACTAGAATACCGGTTGGGTACTGCGCCAAATTGGAAGGGCCCGTTTTCAACTTTCAGAGTCCATGCGACCTGAAAGAATATTCTCAGAGGTTAGAAGGAGGGAGAATTATAGAGTGGAAGGCAGGGAGATCTACACTACAACACTTTGGCATCCTCCAAAAGATGTTGCTCTTTCAGTTCTGTCGAAAGACTTCACAGACATGGATAAAAGTTCTCCAGCCAGAGGCCTGGTGTGCTGCAGGGACCCGTTGCAGTCTGCAACGGGAACAGGATATTGCCATTAAATTCTTCCAGAGAACTATCGAAGTGGATCCAAATGATGCTTACGCCTATACCGTCTTAGGGCGTGAGTGTGTCTTCACTGAAGAATTGGACAAAGCCTTAGCTTGATTTCGAAATGCTATCAGAGTCAGTCCTAGACATTGCAATGCATGGTGACAGGTCAGGAAGCGTAAAGACAAAGTCTTACGGATGGTGCCGGTACTCGCTAATTTTTCTTGTTAGATAGCTCTTTATTGTCATGAATTTGGTGACGAATACTTAGGGATGGTACACGCTGGTCAATAACTTCTAACTAAGATGTTTTCTTATGAAATGTATGTCTTGAACAAACTCTTAAATGAACTCATGATGATAGAATACCAGATCCTGATACTCAACAGTTTCTGTCTTCTACCAGACTTTTGTAGATACCGTAGTTGTCTTTAGGGGGTGTGTGTGTGTGTGTGTGTGTGTGTGTGTGTGTGTGTGTGTGTGTGTGTGTGTGTTTCTTTAGTTTTGTTACTTGATTTGTTACTTTTTGTTCGAGCACCGCAGCGGTGATGGGGACAAAAAGGGCTTGGGAGATTGGAAAGGAATAGCATCATTCACTTATTGGATAATAGAAAAAAATATGGACACGATTCACTAGCTGCTGCTTTGTGACAGTGTTCCAGTCTCTGGCGTTACTATGAAGAACTGAGCGTCCCCTTTTGTTCAGCGGTCTCTCTGTTTCACTGTTTTGTGCTCGTGTGTCAGTAGACACACAGGAAATGTCTACCTGGGTCGTATGGTTATCAACTGAATAAGATATGAAAAAGCGTGGTCCTACTTCCGCCTCAACACCATACTGACTGTTGACGTTTATTGTATTTTTCTGGGCTGACTTAATAGTTAAAACCTCAAGAGAAGGCCGGGCGCGGTGGCTCACGCCTGTCATCCCGGCACTCTGGGAGGCCGAGGCGGGCGGGTCACAAGGTCAAGGGATCGAGACCATCCCGGCCAACATGGTGAAACCCCGCCTCTATTAAAAGTAGAAAAATTAGCTGGGCGTGGTGGTGGGCGCCTGTGGTCCCAGCTACTCGGGAGGCTGAGGCGGGAGAATCTCTTGAACCCGGAGAGGTGGAGGTTGCAGTGAGCCGAGATCACGCCATTGCGCTCCACGCTGGGCGACAGAGCGAGACGCCCTCTCAAGAAAAGAAAATAAAAAAAATAAATAAATACACAAATGAATATCAAGAGAAAGTATAATTCTGAAGTCATAAGCCTGTGGTCGTTTTCTTGTCAGATACGGTTATCTTTGGGGTGGGTTAATTGTTACAGCAGTGGAGGTTTTTCATTGGATTTGCTTCTAAATCTGAAGCATTAGATTACTAAAACATTTTTTGATTTGTGACTATGTTGTTTAGTGGGTGATATCTCATTCTGCTGTAGTAGTTACATCTCCTGAAAGATGGCCAAAAACATAATAGTGCTAGCTATCGCTGACCAATGTAACAATCAACTTGCCGATACTGCCTTCTCTTCCGACGGCCGTGTTCTCCGTGACATTTTAAGAACTCAGTTCTTCATGAGACTTGTGTGGTTTTTTGATTTTTTTCCCAAGTCTGGTTGATCCTTGTGTCGTTTGCTTTTTAAATGTGTATCGTCCGTTCAGCTATTTCGCAGGAGTCGCATTCTTAAAAAAACTTAACCGTATCAAAAATTGTGTTTAAAGGAGGATTATTCAGATCGGCAAGCTTTTACTAGGAAGAGTTTAAATGCTGACATATTTAGGTAGCTCTCAATACTGAGCCACTTTATTCTAACTACAAAATAGATAGCCGTTCTTTTGTTTTCACTTTGACTATCACTAGCACGGTGTTTAATACCTTTTCTTCATCTCTAACACAATGATAATGATATAGGAAGCCACTCAAATCAAGCAGATATGTTGTGCTTTTAAGAAAAAAAAAAAAAAAAAGTCTTTCTGTGGCACAGAACGAGGAGGTGTGGCTGGAATCTAGAATCTGCAGTGAAAACCAATGAAAGAGGGCGAAACCCCGTGTCTACTAAAAAGAAAACAATGAGCCGGCCACGGTGGCAGTCTCTCTGGTTCAAGTGCAGGAGAATGACTGGAACCCAGGAGGCAGAGGTTGCCGTGAGCTGAGATCACGCCACTGCACTCCAGCATGGGGGACAGAGCAAGACTCCATCTCAGAAACAAACAAACACACAAAGCCAATAAAGGTGTTTCATTCAACCCGTCAGGCTCAGGTCTCTCGAACAGGATACATCCGGCCCCCGGAGGAAACGTCGAGGGGTGGGGTGGAATCTATTTTGTGGCCTCAAGGGAGGGTGTGAGAGGTAGTCCCGCTGCAGGCAAGCGGTGATGGCCTAAGGAAGCCCCTCCGCCCAAGAAGCGATATTCATTTCGAGCCTGTCAGCCACCCGAGAGGGAGACTCGGGCTCTCTGCAGACCCCGCAACCCCCACCCCAGCCCCACCCCCACCCCCACCCCCACCCCCCCACCTCGTGAAATGGGCTCTCGCTCCGTCAGGCTCTGTTCACACCGTGTGGTTTTGTAACCTCCAGCGTGTGTGCGTGGGTTGCTTGGTGGGGTGGGGCCGGCTGTGGACAGAGGAGGGGATAAAGCGGCGGTGTCCCGTGGGTGCCCGGGACTTGGGATGTGGGACGTGGGACGTGGGTGGGGTGGCCAGAGCCTAGGGAACTCATCGCCTGTCAGGACGTCTCCCCTCCTAGTCCCCTCTCTGACCTACGCTCCACGTCTTCGCAGTTCAGTGGGGACCTTGTGGGTGGAGTCACCATCCCTTTGGACTGTAGCCGATGAAGGCCGGGCTCCCAAGAGTCTCCCCGGAGTCGGGGCCTTGGCCAGGCTCACAAGGATGCTGACGGTGACGGTTGGTGACGGTGATGTACGTTGGAGGCCTCGGGCTGACGCAGAGGTATCCATTTGACCTCGGTGGGACAGGCCAGCTTTGCGGAGTCCCGTGCGTCCTTCCAGAGACTCATCCAGCGCCAGCAAGCATGGTCCCGAGGGTCCCAGCTCCCAGCAGAGACACTTTTGTTCACACAGGATCCCGGACAGGGAAGTTCTCAGCAGGCCTTAGGCCTCCTAGCCAAAAAGCCAAAACCACTTCTGGGATTTTTTTCGAAGAGCCAGTGGTTCCACAAGGGGCCGTGGGTACTTGTGGAAATGGAGAGAAGTGTTTGTGGATACATATTTGAGACCCAACGGGCAGGGCTCGGTCACAGGTCACGCAGGACACGGGCAGATGCACATTGAGAAAACCATCCCAGCGTCCTAGGTGAACAGAAGTACGATTTTTCGAGACAGTCGAGGGAGAAGCAACCCCAGATTTGAGGGTTGGATCTTTATTCATATGTAGTACCTATGAGGTATCCAAGTCCAGAAATCAACTCGCCAGTTCTGTACAGCATTCTGTAGGGAGAGGAAATCTGGGATGTCAGAAGTTACGAATTCAGGCCTTGGTAATGGATTAGATTAGATGTGCTTGAGCTTATTTTGCAAAAAAAAAAAAAAAAAAAAAAAAAAAGAGAGAGGGCGGGAGATAGCGAGAGCCAGAGACCGAGACAGAGAGAGAGAGAGAGAGAGAGAGAGACAGAGACAGAGACAGAGAGAGACAGATGGAGAGCGACAACGATACAGAAAGAGAGAAAGACAAAAAGAGAGAGAGACAGATAAAGAGACAGACAGAGAAAGACAGAGATGGACAGAGACAGAGAGAGAAACAGAGACAGGAAGGGAGAGAGACAGCCAGACAGCCAGACAGAGAGAGAGAGAGAGAGAGACAGAGACAGAGAGAGACAGACGGAGAGAGACAACGATACAGAAAGAGAGAAAGACAGAAAGAGAGAGAGACAGATAAAGAGACAGACAGAGAAAGACAGAGATGGACAGAGACAGAGAGAAACAGAAAGAGAGAGAAACAGAGACAGGAAGGGAGAGAGACAGAGAGAGACAGACAGACAGGCAGACAGACAGACAGGCAGAGAAAGAGAGTAAGAGTTAGACAGAAGGCAGACACACACACACACAGAGAGACAGAGACAGACAGAGAGACAGAGAGAAAGAAAGAGACAGAGAGAGAGAGAGAGAAAGACAGACAGACAGAGAGAAACAGAGAGAAAGACAGACAGACAGAGAGAAACAGACAGAGACAGAGAGAGAGAGACAGACAGACAGACAGACAGACAGGGGGAGGGAGAGAGAGAGACAGGGGGAGAGAGAGAGAGAGAGACAGACAGAGAGAGACAGCCAGACAGCCAGACAGCCAGACAGGCAGAGAAAGACAATAAGACAGAAGATAGACAGAGAGAGAGAGAGAGAGAGAGACAGAGAGAGAGAGAGAAACAGACAGACAGGGAGAGAGAGAGACTAAGACAGAAGACAGACACAGTGAGAGAGAGAGAGAGAGAGACAGACACAGAGAGACAGAGAGAAAGAAAGAGACAGACAAAGAGACAGACAGAGAAAGACAGAGACAGACAGAGAGAGACGGAGAGAAACAGACAGACAGACAGGGAGAGAGAGACAGAGAGAGAGACAGACCGACAGACAGACAGGCAGAGAAAGGGAGTAAGACAGAAGGCAGACACAGTGAGAGAGACAGGTAAAGAGGGGGAGGGAGGGAGGGAGAGAGAGAGAGAGAAACAGACAGGCAGAGAGAGAGAGAGAGACAGACAGGCAGAGAGAGAGAGAGAGAGACAGAGAGAGAGAGAGAGACACAGACAGGCAGAGAGAGAGAGAGAGACAGACAGGCGAGAGAGAGAGAGAGACAGACAGACAGGCAGAGAGAGAGAGAAAAACAGACAGGCAGAGAGAGAGAGAGAGAGACAGAGACAGACAGAGAGACAGAGAGAAAGAAAGAGACAGAGAGACGGAGAGAAACAGACAGACAGACAGAGAGAAACAGACAGAGAGAGAGAAAGACAGACAGACAGAGGGAAACAGACTGAAAGAGAGAGACAGACAGACAGGGAGAGAGAGAGACAGACAGACAGAGAGAGACAGCCAGACAGCCAGCCAGACAGCCAGGCAGAGAAAGACAATAAGACAGAAGATAGACAGAGAGAGAGAGACAGAGAGAGAAACAGACAGGCAGAGAGAGAGAGAGAGAGAGAGAGCGAGAGAGAAACAGACAGACAGGGAGAGAGAGAGACTAAGACAGAAGACAGACACAGTGAGAGAGAGAGAGATAGAGAGACAGACACAGAGAGACAGAGAGAAAGAAAGAGACAGACAAAGAGACAGACAGAGAAAGACAGAGACAGACAGAGAGAGACGGAGAGAAACAGACAGACAGACAGGGAGAGAGAGACAGAGAGAGAGAGACAGACCGACAGACAGACAGGCAGAGAAAGGGAGTAAGACAGAAGGCAGACACAGTGAGAGAGACAGGTAAAGAGAGGGAGAGAGAGAGAGAGAGAGAGAGAGAAACAGACAGACAGGCAGAGAGAGAGAGAGAGAAACAGACAGACAGGCAGAGAGAGAGAGAGAGAGAGACAGACAGGCAGAGAGAGAGAGAGACAGACAGACAGGCAGACAGAGAGAGAGAGAGAGAGACAGAGAGAGAGAAACAGACAGGCAGAGAGAGACAGACAGGAAGAGAGAGAGAGAGAGAGAGAGACAGAGAGAGAGAGAAACAGGCAGGCAGAGAGAGAGAGAGAGGCAGAAACAGACAGGCAGAGAGAGAGAGAGAGAGAGAGAGACAGAAACAGACAGGCAGAGAGAGAGAGAGAGAGAGACAGAGAGAGAGAGAAACAGACAGGCAGAGAGAGAGAGAGAGAGAGAAACAGACAGGCAGAGAGAGAGAGAGAGAGACAGAGAGAGAGAAACAGACAGGCAGAGAGAGAGAGAGAGAGACAGAAACAGACAGGCAGAGAGAGAGAGAGAGACAGAGAGAGAGAGAGAGACAGACAGGCAGAGAGAGAGAGAGAGACGGAGAGAGAGAGAAACAGACAGGCAGAGAGAGAGAGAGACAGAGAGAGAGAGAAACAGGCAGGCAGAGAGAGAGAGAGAGAGAGACAGAGAGAGAGAAACAGACAGGCAGAGAGAGAGAGAGAGACAGAGAGAGAGAGAGAGAAACAGACAGGCAGAGAGAGACAGAGAGAGAGAGAGAGAAAAGACAGAGAGAGAAAGAGAGAAACAGAGACAGACAGAGAGACAGAGAGAGGGGGAGGAAGGGCGTGCTCGAGAAATAATTACACATATTTTATAATGCTTTTGATCCCATGAACGGTGGCCGGGTTATACTTTGAAAACAACAACAACAACAACAACAACAGCAACAAGAGCAGCAGCAGCAGCGAGAGCAGCGGCAGCATTCACCTACGGATTTCTAGAAAATAGGATGTTATGAAGGATAGTACACTTCCACCGGCTCTCACTGCACGTGGAGAGATTCAGAAAAGCGCTAGTTAACAACAGGAGAAAACAGCAGCTAACATGTCCTGGGGAAAATAGACGTCTTCCTGAAAACTGGGGATTTCTACTTCACCCGAAAAGAAATACATAGGCAAAGGGAAAAAGACGAACAAACACAAAACAAGCCAACAAACACGGGCCAAGGCACCGTCCCTGGAAATCTTAAGTGAGCAAAGTGTTAGTTTTCAGAAAGCGTTTCTGTTTGGGGCAAACACTAAGAAGGCCCAGACTAGAGCTGTGACGCCTTTCCCGTTGTGAAACTGTGCCGGCTGGAGGGCGGAGAAACGAAAACATCCTGAGAAAGGGTGATTGAGACCCAGCCAGGGTGAAGCTTTCCTAGGGAGGCAGGGAGGGAGGGAGGAAGGGAGGCCTGAGGAGGGAAGCTGGGGGAAAATCCCCACAACTGCAGACCCGCCCGCTTGCCCACGCGGGTCAAGGGCTATGCCATCGGCCCAAGCTGCCTCTGGGGAAGTGGGACCGTGCCGCCCCCATCTTCACAAACGGTGGCCACTGAGTGAGGCCTGAGGCCCAGCGATGCAAATGTCAGCCTGGCAAGAATGAGATCATCGCCGGCAAGGGGTGGGGGAAGGGGCGAGAAGACGGAGGCACACCGGGGCGGCTCTGGAAGGTTTCCAAGCAGGGTGTTGGGAGGCGGGGTGTGGGGGTTTCGGGGGGAACCCACCTCGCCGACTCACTAAATTAAGGTAAAGGG
>NC_072384.2:1610000-1617500 GCF_028885625.2 Pongo pygmaeus | reverse complement strand
GAGACGGAGAGAGAGAGAGAGACACGGAGGGAGAGAGACAGAGAGGCAGACAGGCAGGCAGAGAAGGATACGGACACAGAGAGACAGACAGAGAGAGAGACAGACAGGCAGAGAAAGACAGTAAGACAGAGGATAGGCAGAGAGAGAGAGAGAGAGACAGACAGGGAGGGAGAGACAGAGAGAGAGAGAGACAGGCAGGCAGAGAAAGAGAGTAAGAAAGAAGATAGGCACAGAGAGAGAGAGAGAGAGAGAGAGAGAGAGAGAGAGAGACACGGAAAAAGAAAGAGAGGCAGACAGACAGAGAAAGAGACAGACAGAGAAAAACAGAGATGGACAGAGAGAAACAGATACAGAAAGAGAGAGAGAGAGACACAGACAGGGAGGGAGAGAGAGAAAGAGAGAGAGACAGAGAGAGGGGTAGAGAAAGAGAGAGAGACAGAGAGACGGGTAGAGAAAGAGAGTAAGACAGAAGACAGACACAGTGAGACAGGCAGAGAGAGAGAGAGAGAGAGACAGAGACAGAGACAGAGAGAAAGAAAGAGACAGACAGACAGACAGACAGAGAACGAGACACAGAGCGAAACACAGAGTCGAACAGGGAGAGACAGGGAGAAACAGATAGAAAGAGAGAAGGTCCTAGCCCAGTAGCGATACAGTGCCTTTTCTTTCATTTTCTCTTTCTTTTCTGTTCTTTTCTTTCTTTCTTTCATTTACTTTTTATTTACTTATTTATTTATTTATTTATTTATTTATTTATTTGGAGAACGAGTCTCACTCTGTCGCTCAGGCTGTAGCACAGTGGCGCGATCTCGGGTCACCGCAACCTCCGCCTGCCAGGTTCAAGCGACTCTTCCTTCCGCCTCAGCCTCCCGAGTAGCTGGGACGACAGGTGCCCGCCCCACCGTGGCCTACTCAGTATCGCGTTATCAGTAGAGACGGGGTGTCACCATGTTGGCCAGGCTGGTCTGGAGCTCCCGACCTCGGGAGGACAGACGTGAGCCACCGCGTTCAGCGTACAGTGCCATTTCTCGGAAATCACTCAGGGGAACACACACTTCTAGGTGATGTGTAGAGATTTTATCGATGTACTTACTTACTTATCTCTTTATGTATGTATTTACTTTTTGCGTGGGGAGGTGGGGGGGACGGAGTTTGGCTCTCGCCGCCCAGGCTAGAGTGCAACGGCATAGGGGACTCAAGGAGTCCACCTATGGGAGAGAGGACACGTCATTCTGAGCGTCAGGGCCGCAGCGAAAGGTGGCAGGGCCCACGCTTTGAAAGGCTGAAATCCCGGCGGCTCAGGCCTGTCGTCCCAGCACTTCGGGAGGCCCGGGAAGGCGGATCCTTTGAGGTCAGGGGTTCGATACCAGCGTGGCCAACACGGAGAAACCCCGCGTCTACAAAAAATAGAAATATCAGCCGGCCGTGGCGGTGCGCGCCTGTAATCCCAGCTACCGAAGAAGAATCACTGGAAGCCGGGAAGCAGAGGTTTCAGTGAGCCGAGAGAGCGCCACTGCACCGCAGCCTCGGTGACCGAGCGAGAGAGACTCAGTCCGAAAAAAAGAAAAGAAGAAAAAAAAAAAAAGAACAGGCCCAAATGCTGCACTGTCAGTGAACGTTAGTGTTTCGGGTGTTTCGTTTTATCTCTGTCTCTCTCTCTCTCTCTGTCTCTCTCTCTCTCTCTCTCTCTCTCTCTCTCAATCTCTCTCTCTCTCTCTCTCTCTCTCTCTCTCTCTCTCTCTCTCCTCTCTCCTCTCTCCTCTCTCCTCTCTCCTCCTCTCCTCCTCTCCTCCTCTCCTCCTCTCCCCTCTCCCCTCTAACTTTTATTTCTTGTTCGAAGACACATGTGCAAGAGTGTTATGTCATAGGTAAACTTAAACTTGTGACGGGGTGGGGGGGGGGGTTCAGTGTTCAGTGTGCAGATGATTTCATCACCCGGATACTCAGCGCCGTGTCCGGTAGTTTTCGTGTTTTGTTTTTTTCCCGAAGCTGTCTCTCCTTCCACCCCTCCTCCCTGAAGTAGGCTCCCGCGTCTCCGGTCCCCCTCGTTCTGCCCACGCAAGAACTCTCATCTATGAGTTCCCAGTTGTAGATGAGAACAGGTGGTATTTAGCCGACGGTTGTTTTCATCTTCGGTGGTGGTGGTGGTGAAATAGGCATGACACTAAATGGACCCTTAGGACGCTCCCCTCCGTCCCCACCCCGCACCCCCTCCCCCCCCACACCCCCTCATTCCCGCACCCCCTCCTCCAACGCAAGAAAGGAAGAAAGACAGAAATGAAAGTAAGAGGTGAGCCTGCAAGGTGGCGGAGGCTGGGGATCTCAAAGGGTGAGCAAGCGATGGGGTCCCGGGGATGTCTCGGCCGAGGTATCCAAAATAGGGGACCCACTTTCCAGCCCCAGCACACCCAGGAATCCTCAGCCGCAGCCAGCCTCTGGGTGGGGTTGCGCCTGTCAAAGCTTCTAAATGGAGAGAAGCCCAAGGCTATGGAAGGCATCAGCTCCAACTCCAGGAAGGGAATAGGGCTCTGTGCATATGAATGGGGCTTCAGAAGGCGGTGCCGCGGCTTCCAAAGCGATGCGCCTCGCCTCTCCTCGCCCAGAGCGAGACTCCGTCTGAAAAGAAATACACAAATCAATACTAAAAGAATTCATCCATCCATAAATAAGAAAGAAAGAAAGGAAGAAAGAAAGGAAGAAAGAAAGAAAGAAAGAAAGAAAGAAAGAGAGAGAGAGAGAGAGAGAGAGAAAGAAAGAAAGAAAGAAAGAAAGAAAGAAAGAAAGAAAGAAAGAAAGAAAGAAAGAAAGAAAGAAAGAAAGAAAGAAAGAAAAGAAAAGAAAGAAAGAAAGAAAGAATCAGTCCAGCGGTCGTGGTCGTGAATCACTCCCCGGAGTCCAGGCGCAGTGGCTCACGCCCGTCACGCCAGCACTCTGAGACGCCGGGTCAGGAGGGTGGCAACAAAACGAGGAGACCCCGTCCGTGGAAAAACATTGAAAAATGAAGGCCGGGCGCGGTGGCTCACGCCCGTCATCCCAGCACTTCGGGAGGCCGGGAAGGGCGGATCGATCACCCGAGGTCGGGAGTTCGAGTCCAGCCCGAGCCACACGGAGAAGCCCCGCCTCCACGAAAAATACCACATCAGCCAGACGTGGCGGCGCCCGCCCGCCATCCCAGCTACTCGGGAGGCCGACGCGGGAGAATCGCTCGAACCCGGGAGGCAGAGGTTGCGGCGAGCCAAGATCGCGCCACCGCACCGCAGTCTAGGCAACCAGAGCGAAACTCTGTCTCGGGGTGGGGGGGAAGAAAAAAACGGTCCGGGGACAGTGGCGCGTGCCCGTGGTCCCGGGTACCGTACTCTGGAGGCTGAGGCGGAAGGATCGCTCGAGTGCAGGAACGTCCACGCTGCAGTGAGTGAGCTACGACGGCACCACTGCCGGGGTGACAGAGTGAGATGCCGTCTCTAAATCAATCAGTCCATCAGATCACCGGGAGGCGCTCCCCGTGTCTCACTCTCAAAGGGTGTCTCTTTAGGCCAAGCACGCACGGTGCCTCACGCCAGTCATCCCAGCACTTTGGGAGGCCGAGGCGGGAGGAAAGAAGGAAGGGAGGAAGGGAGTAAGGGAGGAAAGAAGAAAGGCAGGAAGGCAGTAAGGCATGAAAGAAAGAGGGGAAGAAGGAAAGGAAAAAGAAGAAAGAAAGAAAGAAGAAAAGAGAAGAAAAGAGAAGGGAAGAAAAGAAAGGAAAACGGGGAGGGGGCCTATGTCCTCGACCGGTGACCGCCCAGGATACAGCGGGTCACGGCCGACCGACCGAAGCCTCGACCCGCGGGGCCTCAAGCAATCTTCTCCTCATCGCAGCCTCTCAGCCGCGACGACAGGCGGCCATCACCAGGCACAAGTCACCTTCTAATAATATTACGATTCTATCGAGACAGGGTCTCGCTGCGTCATCCAGGCCGGATCGCCGTGGCACGATCTCAGCTCATCGCAACCTCGGCCTCCCCGGTCGGAGCCACTCGCCCGCCCCAGTCTCCCGAGCAGTCGTGATCCCAAGCCCAGGCCACCAGGCCCGGCTCACCGTTCTATTTTTCAGAGAGACGGGGTTTCGCCGCGTCGGCCAGCGCGGTCGGTCTGGAACTCCCGGCCTGAAGCGATCCAGCCGCCTCGGCCTCCCAAAGTGCCGGAGTGACAGGCGTGAGCTACCGTGCCCGGCCCAGACCGTCTCGTTCATACATCATAGAGAAGGGGTTTCGTCAGCCGACGGGTGGAGGGCGGGGTGAGTTTCACTCAGCCTGCGTACCGGGGAAAGGGTAAGTGAGTGTGCTTTGTGAACTAGATACGGAAATCGTGTGTGTGTGTGTGACAGAGAGAGAGAGAGAGAGAGAGAGAGAGAGAGAGAGAGAGAGACCGACGAATCCCACCATGAGGACCCGGAAACGGTGTCCGATTTGGGTCCCCGTGTAGTCACCTCTCTGTGTGTAGGTGACTGAGGATTCCACAAATGAAGGTCAGCAGTATCTATGGAGCTGTTTCTCCCTCTCATGCGTCTCATCCGTGTGGTGGAGAAAGGGGAGAAAAGTGGTCGTGACGGGAAGTCGTCTTCACGCCCGAGGAAGCCGAAGGCAGGCCGAGGGGAAGGAGGGCATCCCACGTGACAGCTCCACCCCCGCGCACCCTTTCCAACGCCGGGGCCGCCGGTCCACCCCGTACGACAACCCACCCCCAAGAACAGCACGGTCCGGAGCGGTCCAGTCTCATCCCATCCGGCCAACCCGGGGCATCCGGCGGAAGTGTTCGCCGGAGGGTCGGAAAGCAGCGTCCACGCGGTTCCCCCGGGGTCTCCCGGCAAAGGCCAGCCGGGGGAGGGTAGCGGGACGTGACGGGGGCCGGGGGCACGCGCCTCAGAGCTCCCCGGAAGGCGGCAGGTAGCCGGCGGGGGACGCCGAGCCAGAGACGTCCGGCGGGATCTAGATCCGGAAGCCGCGTCGGTCCTCTCCCACAGCTCTCCTAGGGAAAATGCCACGGCGGCGGCGGCGGGAGCCTCGGCCGGGGGAGAAGCGGGGACAAGGGGGAGAGGGAAGGAGGCCCTCGGGAGGATTCAGCCACGAAAACCCACTCAGCCAAGCTCCCTCCGTCTCTCGGGGTCCAAGGGACACCCCGGGAGACGGCAAGAGACACGTTCACTCCGTGCTTTTCACCTCCGTCTTTTATTTTTTTCATCTTTTCCATTTTACAAGAGGTGCGCATCTCAACAACCAGACGGTGGGTGTGAGGGGAGAAGCGTCAAGGGCAGGAGTTGGAGACCAGCGTGAGCAACTGAGCAACACAAGTAGGAGAGCCCAGCTGAAAGAGATGAAAAAGGAGGAGGAGGAGGAGGACGAGGACGAGGAGGACGAGGAGGACAGGGGGAGTGGGTGGGGGGAGGAGAAGGAAAGAAAAGAAAAGAAAAAAAGAAAAAGAAAAGCAACCACCAAGAAAGTTAAAATCGTCCAACGGTCGGAAGCTCAAGACCAGGCTGACCAAGACGGAGAAACCCCATCTGTACTAAAAATATAAAAGTCAGCCGGGCACGATGGCGCTTCCCCGTCATTCCAGCTCCTCGGGAAGGCCAAGGCAGGAGGATCACTCGAACCCGGGAGGCGGAGGTCGCAGCGAGCCGAGATCACGCCATCGTAGTCCACCCTGGGCGACAAGAGTGAAACTCCGTCTGGAGGGGGAGGGGGAGGGGGAGGGGGAGGGGGAGGGGGAGGGGGCGGAGGTCGCAGCGAGCCGAGATCACGCCATCGTAGTCCACCCTGGGCGACAAGAGTGAAACTCCGTCTGGAGGGGGAGGGGGAGGGGGAGGGGGAGGGGGAGGGGGAGGGGGAGGGGGAGGGGGAGGGGGAGGGGAGAGATCGGTGAGACGCGTCTCAAAATTTTATCTGTTCGCATTCCGCGTGCGTAAAACGGAAAGAACCGACCCACGAGAAATACGACCAGAGCGTACCGTGCCCACGCGTGTCATCCCAGCACTCCGGGAGGCCGACGTGGAAGGATGGCCGGAGCGTAGACGTTTGAGATCACCTCGACGTGTGAGACGACACCTGCAATAATAATAATCATAGAAGTTTAAAAAGCGATCACGTGTGCCCAGAGCGTGGACAACAAAGCGAGAGCACACCCGTACTAAAAAGAAGACGATTGACAGACAGGCAGGCAAGCAGGCAGGCAGGCAGGCAGGCAACTATAGAATGAGCCAGGTGCAGCGTCTCACGCCTGTCACAGCAGCAGCGCGGGCGGCCGAGGCAGGCAGGCGGATCGCTCGAGAACAGGAGTCCGAGACCAGCCCGGGCCACACGACAGAACCCCAGACCCCATCTCACTCACATCCACACATACACAGATACCTGCCTCCCTACCTACGGAAAACGTGAGACATGAGAAAGAACATAAAAGTCACCCGGTGTGGTGGTGCCCACCCGTAGTCCCAGGGAACGGGGACGGGAGGGATGGGACGCGGGACGGCCAGTCGGTCGGACGGTCGGTGGAAATCGTCGAGGCTGGGGTGATCCCGGGCGACAGAGGCAGAGGAAGACCCCGCCGGGAAGGCAGGAAACCAACGAAACAAGCAAGCAAACGATGAACATGACAATGACCTAGAATAACCCATGAGAATAAAGAAGCAAATAAGAGGGTACGAAGAAAGCTAAAAGGTAAGGTAATGAAGATGACAATCCACCGTTTTCTCTCCAGCCCAGCCCAGCCCAGGTGGAGTGGAGGCGCGCGATCACAGCCCACGTTCGCCTCTGCCTCCCGGGCTTAAGAGATCCCTGTAGTCCCATCCCAGCTACTTGGGAGCCTGAGGTCACCAGAGCCCAGAGTGAGAAGATCAGGCAGGCCCCAAAAGAAAAGAAAATAAATACACGAACATTGTTAATCCATAATAAACGAAGGATATACATATACAGGTCTATGTAAATGACATGGGTTTTTACGTCATACACGTTCATCCATTAAAATTAACATCTATCCTATACACATGTATGAATGATGGAAATGTCTAGTTTTATCACTAGATATTTTCGTCGGTGTAGGTACGTGTCCGTGTGTCCATATCTACGTATCTATCTATCTAGATAGATATACGTACGCTCACACACAGCAGCGTGCAGAAAAGAAGATTGAAAACAAGAAGGAATCGGCCGGGCGCGGTGGCCGACACCCGTACTCCCGGCACGCTTTGGGAGGCCGAGGCGGGGGAGGGGGAGGGGTGGGGGGAATCGCTAGGTCAGGAGTTCGAGACCAGCCCGGCCAAATATGGTGAAATTCCGTCTTCGCTCAAAATACAAAAACTGCTGTTCGCTTGAGAGCCCTGGAGGCAGCGGCGGCGCCGAGCCGAGGAGGCACCACCGCGCTCCAGCTCCAGCCTGGGCGACAGAGCGAGATTCCGTCTCCAGAAAGAAGGAAGAAGGAAAGAATGGGGGCGGCGGGGGAAACACACACACACACACACACACACAC
>NC_072384.2:1567500-1597500 GCF_028885625.2 Pongo pygmaeus | reverse complement strand
CCGGCGCGCCCGCCCCCGCCCGGGACGAGGGACCGCGACCGGGGCCGAGGCCCCGGCCCGGGCCCCCCCCCCGACCCGGGGAAAGGGGCGAGCGACCGGCGAGGCGGAGGTCGACCCGCGCCACACGTCGCACCGACGCCTGTCCGGGAGGGACCACCGGGCCGCGCTCGGGCGCACGCGCGCGCCGAACGGGGCAACGCCACGCGGGGAGGACGGGCTCTCCCCGACGCCGACGCCCGGGACGGACGCCTCGGGGAAGGGCCGCGGCAGGCCCGGGAAGCGAGGCGCACCCGGGGGCGCGCCGAACCCATTCGGAAGACAGGGCCGGGAGAAGACGACGAGACCCCGGGCGAGGCCGAGGCGAAGGGGAAGGCTCGAGAAAGGCGGCCGGCGGGGAAGGGGACGCCGCGGGACCCCTCGGGCGCAGCCGACCGCGGCCGGGACACACGCGGGGGGTCTCACCGCCCGCAGCCTCCGAGCGCGAAGGCGGCCCCCGCGCGGCACCCGGAGCGGCCGACCCGACCTTCGGCGATCCGCGCGGCTCCCCCACACCGCCGCCGCAGTCGCGGCCAGCCCCCCGGAACCCTCTCTCTCCCGCACGCGCCACAGGCCGACCCCTAAGAAAACCCCTCTCCGGGAGCCCACCGGGGCCCAACGCCGGGGGGGCCGCCGACCCGGTCCCGAAGGCGCACGCCGGGGGACGGGGACACCGGGCCGACCAGCGGCCGGCGGCGGCGCCCCCCGAGGCGGTGCCGGGTTCGGTCCCAGACGAGGCCACCACCGACGTCGAGCCGGCGAGCCGCTCGGGGAGGGGAGAGGATCGGCGGGCGGCGGGCGGGGAAGGGGGGCACAGGGAGCCAAGGGCCGGGGAACGCGAGGGCGAGGGCACCCGGGAGCCCGCAGAGCGGCGGCTCGGCGGGAGAAACCTCGGGCACGGCCGGGCCACCAGGAAAACACGGCCGCGGGATCCCACCGCCACCGACACGAGGGCGGTCCCGCGGCGCCCCGCCTGGGACGCCGGACGGCCCTCGGCACCCACCGAGACCCGCCTCACGAGCCCCGGGTCCCGCCACCGGGGGCCCCGAAGCGACCACAGCCACCAACCCGACGCCAGGGCCGCATCGCTCGTCATTCTCGTCCAGCCTCCGACCCGGTCCCGCTCCGGGAGACCGGCGCGTCCCCAGCGTGGGACGCTTTCCCGGGGCCAGGCGGCCCAACCCCGCGCCCACGCGCACGCGGTCGTCGGCACCGCTCGCGACTCGGCACGGGAGCGGGCGGAGAGCCGACTCGCGGCCGAGGTGGGGGTCACGCGCCGGACGGAAGGCCGCGCACACCCACCGCTCGCGGCGGCCGCGTCCCAACCCGCTGGGACGCCGGGCCCGGCCCGGCGGGATCCTCCCCCGACTCGGAAGGGGGAGGCGCGGGCCACACAGCAGGCGACGAGCCGCGCTCGGCCACCACCGCGGTGGCCGGCGGAACCCTCGCTCTCCCCACCCTCAACCCGTCGAGGGGGAAGCGGAGGAGGGTCCTCTGCGCGCGAGTCGCTACGGCAGCGCTACCATAAGGCAGAAGGAGACAGAGGCGGCAGGCTGGGAGATCCGGCACCCCAAAGCACACCTCTCTCAGATCGCTAGAGAAGGCTTTCTCACCGAGGGTGGGTCACACTCCCCACCCGCCAGTCGCCCCTCGTCGGGCCCGCAGAGGCGCTCGGGGACGCCCGGGGAAGGGAGGGGGCCTGCGGTACGAGGAGAAGCGCGCCTGCGGCGACCTCGAGCGTTTGCGGTCAGGGCGGGGGGCCCGGCAGGCTCACAAGGCCCCCCCCGTCCACCCGCCTCCTGCGTCGCTTCCGAGGCAAAGCCACGCACGCGACCGGTCGGAGGCAGAACGGCAGCCCCTCGGCGGCCGGCCGGCGCACGCGTCACCGGCCCGCGCCCGCCGCGATCGCTCACACGGCCCTCGCGCACCCGCCAGAGGGGAGCACGGGACGTGCGCTCGCCGGACCCGGCGGCGCCCTTCCCCGCGCGGGAGGGGCGCGCATCTCATCTCACTCGACCGCCTCGAACCCCACGCCGACGGGCTCCCCTCGGGACACACGCGCGGACACCGGAGGAGGGGACGCCGGGGGTGGGAGGGACACACCACCGCTCGGCCTCGGGCACCTGAGGGACAACCCGGAGCGCTCCAGGAGCACCGCAAAGGCCCGGGCGGAGCCAACGCTCGCGCGAAACCCCCGAGAGAGCAGCACGACGGGCCGGCGGGACGGCACCCCCACCGCCGCGGAGGGGGCCCGCCCGCAAGTCGATGACCGCGGGAGGCGAGAGCGAGGGGTGCCCGCCGCGTCAGAGGACCCCGCCGACCCACCCCGCGAAGCGGAGAGCGGGGACGGGACAGCCAGGTCAGGCCGGGTTCCGCACCCCACGCCTTCCCAACGCACCACCGGCAGGCGGACGGAGGAGAGGCAAGGGGCCCCCGCGGGCGGGGCGAGAAGAACGGTCCCATTCGCCACGAATGTCCGCCCCTCGCCCGTCGCGGCTCGGATCCGGCCCGGGAGAGCGTGACGTCACCACATCGATCACGGAAGAGCCCCCGGGAGCGGGGGGTCGGCCAGCCGGCCGGCGAGCGAGCCGATCGGCCCCGGCCGTCCCCCGCTCCGGGGAAGGGGCGGCGGACAACCCAGCGGAGACGAGGACGCCTGACACGCACGGCACGGCACGGGGCCGACGGGGGTGGGGTTGTCACGGCCGCCCCGGGTGCCCGCGGCGGAGAGCGCACGGGGGCAGGGTAGCCCTCGCCGCCTTCCCCGCCGCCCCCGGGTGGGTCAGAGACCCGGACCCGGGCCGGCACCGGGAGTCGGGACGCTCGGACGCGCGAGAGAGCAGCAGGCCCGCGGGCCCCAGCAGCAGGCGGCTCGAGCGGGAGCAGGGCCGGCTAGCCGGGTCAGCGGTGGGCCAGAGTCCCGCACGCATCCGGAGGCCCAACCTCTCCAGCGACACAGGTCGCCAGAGGACAGCGTGTCAGCAATAACCCGGTGGCCCAAAATGCCGACTCGGAGCGAAAGATATATCTCCCCCGGGGGCAGGAGGCCCGATCGCCGACCACGCCGCCGGCCCAGGACACCCACGACACGGACATCTGTCCCCAAAATCGCCACCATCGCAGCCAGACACGGAGCACCCGGGGCCCCCTGGTCGACCCCAGGACACACGCGGGAGCGGCGCCGGGCCAGGGAGGCCCTCCCGGCCGCCCGTGCCACACGCACGGGCCGGCCCGTGTCTCCAGAGCGAGGCCCGGAAGCAGTTTCGGCCGGCCCCCCTTGCGATCGGGACACACGAGGGACCGAAGGCCGGCCAGGTGTGACCTCCCGGGCCGCACGAGGGCTCGGGGAGCGCTCTCCGACTCCGCACGGGGACTCGCCAAAAAGGATCACGGCGGAGGGACCGCGGCCCGGCCCGGGGACCGCTCCCCGGCACCCGGGGGACGGGGGCAGGACGGTCCCCGGCTCCCCACGGGGACCCGGAAACACATTCGGCCGCCGCCTCAGACGGCCAGGACGCGCGCGGGCCCGCGACCGAGCCGGGAAGGGCGTCCCCGGCCTCCCGCGCCACGCGCGGTGGGTCCCCGCGGGTCGCGGCTCGGGCCTCGGGAGCTGCGGCGCGCTGGTCGACCGGCCCGGGCGGCCCCACGGCCCGGCTCGGGCCCAGAAGCGCAGCGACAGCCTCTCCCCCACATAAACCTGCACGCCAGAGCTCTGACTCACAAGCGACGCGCCACAGCCCTGGCGCCACCGGGCCAGCCGGGCTGACGACCGCGGGCTTTCCGGAGCTCTGCCTGGCTCACAGCGGGGACGGTCCCCTCCCTCGGCAGCTGCCACCGCAGCTCCGGAAGCCAAGAGCACGATCTAACAGCGGCCGCCAGATGGAGCCCGACGACCGTCGCGAACGTCAGCGAGACCGATCCGGACGGCTGGCAGGGCGGCCCGTGGACCGCCAAAGCGAAACCGTGAGTCGAGAAGCCCTTCCCGAGGCCGAAAACGCAGCCCCTCTCCCCCAACCCCACAGAAACGCCTCCCCAAAACGTGTCCCCGCATCGACCGCGACAGAGTCAGAAGACAACCCACGGCGTCTGGGTGTTTGGAGATGCATCTCGGAGGGAGGGAGGGAGGGAGGGAGGGAGGGAGGGAGGGAGGGAGAAAGAACCCACAAGGAAGGACTCGGTCGCGGGTCGCTGCGGACACAGGGAGAGGCAGAACGCCTAGGCTCTTCCAGAATCCACACAGAGACAGACAGAGGGAGAGAAAGACGGAGGGAGGGAGAGAATGGAGAAAAGAGACAGATGGTGAAAGGGAAGGAGGGAGGGAAGGGAGCAGGGAGGGAGGGAGGGAGGGAGAGAGGGAGGGAGGGAGGGAGGGAGGAAGAA
This sequence comes from Pongo pygmaeus, assembly GCF_028885625.2. Taxonomy (NCBI): domain Eukaryota; kingdom Metazoa; phylum Chordata; class Mammalia; order Primates; family Hominidae; genus Pongo; species Pongo pygmaeus. The sequence continues at coordinate 1,593,084 of NC_072384.2, read as the reverse complement.
AGTGGAGAAAAGAGAGACCATCTAAAAAACAGAGATACGGAAAGAAAACTTCTTAAACGTTCCATTTTTTCAAAGACAGGTGGAGAGGAAAGAAACACGAAAAGGAGAGAAAGAAGGAGGAAAGAAACGAAGGAAAGAGGGGAAAAGAAACAGAGAGGAAAGAAAAATGAAGGAAAGACAGGGAACGAAAGAGAAATAAGACACGAAAGAAAAAAGAACAGAAAGAGAGAGAGAAGGAAAGGAAGAGAGGAAGAAACACGTAAAGGAGGAAAGAGAGGAAGAAAGGAAGGAAGAAACACATCAAGGAGAGAAAGGAAGGAAGAATCACATCAAGGAGAGAAAGAAAGAAAACAGGGATAAATATGCCCGTTTATCTATAAATACAAACACAACACTCTTCACACATAAGCATAGACGTATTCATCTACCATCGTTTCTTCACGTAGCAACGTATATTTATATTTCATAAATTTATAGAAGCGTATCTCTACACACGTGCTTTGCATAAGCGTACTTCTATACAATACATACATCTGTCGCGTATAAACGTACTTCTCCGTACGTCCACGTAAACATCTATAGTTATATACAAACGTATGAAAACACTTATATTTCTAAATAAAAGTGAGTACATAGAAACGAAACAAATAAAACATACGACGAACCGAGTCCACAGGCAGGGCGCGGTGGCTCACGCCTGTCATCCCAGCACTTCGAGAGGCCGAGGCGGGCGCATCACCTGAGGTCGGGAGTCAGAGACCAGCCCGGACAACGTGGTGAAACCCCGTCTCTACTAAAGATACGAAAATCGGCCGGGCGTGGAGGTGCATCCCTGTCATCCCAGCTACTCAGGAGGCCGAGGCAGGAGAATCGCTTGAACCCGGGAGGTGGAGGGTGCGGTGAGCCAAGATCGCGCCATCGCACTCCAGCCTGGGACACTTAAGAGTGAAACTCTGTCTCAAAGAGACGGAAGAGAAGAGAGAGAGAGAGAGAGAGAGAGAGAGAGAGAGAGAGAGAGAGAGAGAGAGAGAGAGAGAGAGAGAGAAACAGAAAGAGAGAGAGAGAAAGAAAGAGCGAGAAAGAAAGAGAGAGCGAGAAAGAAAGAGAGAGAAAGGAAAAGAAAAAAAGAGCAAAAGAAGAAAGAGAAAGAAAGAAAGAAGGAAGAAAGGAAGGAAGGAAGAAAGAAAGAAGGAAGAAAGAAAGGAAAGAAGGAAGAAAGAAACAAAGAAAGAAAGAAAGAGAGACAGACAGAGAGAGAGAGAGAGAGAGAGAGAGGCCGGGCACGGTGGCTCACGCCTGTCATCCCAGCACTTTGGGAGGCCAAGGCAGGCGGATCACCTGAGGTTAGGAGATGGAGACCAGCCTGACCAACGTGGGGAAACCCCGTCTCTACAAAAAATACAAAATCAGCCGGGCACGGTGGCACACGCCTCTAATCCCACCTACTAGGGAGGCTGAGGCAGGAGAATCGCTTGAACCTAGGAGGCGGAGGTTGCGGTGAGCCGAGATCGCGCCATGGCCCTCTGGCCCGGGCAACAAGCGTGAAACTCTGTCTAAAAAAAAAAAAAAAAAAAGAAAGAAAGAAAGAAAGAAAGAGAGAAGGAAGAAAAAGAAAGAAAGAAAAGGCAAGGCAAGGCAAGGCGAGGCAAAGCGAGGCAAATCTACCCGCTTTCACTACATCTGGGGAGAATCAGGAAAGTCCCCACCAACGACAAGGCCTAAAGGGGAGCCGCCATCTGTAAAACCCGAGCAGAAGAGTCCACGCGGGTTAAAGACACGAAGAAACACAAGGAAACCACCGACCAAGGAGAAGGACCGTCTGGCCCAGCCAGGGTCTGTCTCCTGAGGTCGTCTGGGCAACCAGGGACCGGGACGGAGGGAGGGCGGGACTCCGAACCTCCGTCTCGAAAAACAAATCCCGCTCATAAAATAAAATTCCGTTAAAAAAAGAAAGTACGCATCGTTCCTAACGTGTCTGGTGCCTCGAAAGGCGAGAGGGGTCTGTGTACGTCACTGTGGGGGGGGGGTTCTCTTTTTTTTTTTTTTTTCTTTTTTCCCGGAAACTCACTTTTTAAGTATTTTCTTTCATGTCAGTTTTATTTTCCTTTTTTTTGAGACGGAGTCTCGCTCTGTCGCCCAGGCTGGGGTGCGGTGGCGCGATCTCGGCTCACCGCAACCTCCGCCTCCCAGGTTCAAGCGATTCCCCTGCCTCAGCTCGGCCTCCCGAGTAGCTGGGATTACAGACAGTACAGCACCGCGCCCGGCTAATTTTGTGTATTGTGAGGAGAGATGGGGTTTCGCCATACTGGCCCTGCTGGTCTGACCGCCTCGTGATCCACCGGCCTTGGCCGCCCAAAGTGCTGGCGATGACAGGCTTGAGCCACCGCGCGGGGCCTATTTGTTTGCTTTATTTTATTTTCTTTGTTTATTTTCATTTATGTGTTTATTTATTTGATTTTATTTTTCTGAGACGGAGTTTCGCTCTTGTTGCTCAGACTGGGGTGCGATGGCGCGATCTCGGCTCACCGCAACCTCCGCTTCCCAGGTTCAAGCGATTCTCCTGCCTCAGCCTTCCTAGCAGCTGGGATTATAGGCATGCGCTACCACACCCGGCTAATTTTGTATTTTCAATTGAGACGGGATTTCCCCATGTTGGTCAGGCTTGTCTCCGACTCCCGACTTCAGGTGATGCGTCCACCTCGGCCTCCCAAAGTGATGGGATGACAGGCATGAGCCACCGCGCCCGGCCTGTTGTATTGTATTGTATTGTATTGCGTTGTATTGTATTGTGTTGCGTTGTGTTGTGTTGTGTTGCGTTGCATTGTATTGTATTGGAATGCATTGTATTGACTTATTTTATTTCGTTAGTTATTTCTGTGTTATTCTGTTTATTTATGTGTTTGCTTGTTTTTGCCTGATCAAAGGTCAATCAGACCCAGTCGTCAAAGTGGCGATTTCCTAGGCAACGAGGGAGGGAGGAACTTGGAGGTGGGGGCGGGGGCGGTGGAGAAGACACAGTTGCCCCAGGCTGCGCGCAGGCGGCCTGGTGCTTCCTTCCTCTGCGAGGCCTCCGTTTTCAGAGCAACAGTGGCCGCTAGGTGATGCCCGACGTCTGCCAATGAGAGTGTCAGCCCGGAATGAATTGGGATCCCCTTGGGGGGGGGCGGGGAAGGATGTGCGGGGAAGGATGGAGGCGATTCCCCACAACTAATCGACCAGGGCCCCTGGGGGGACACAGCCTAAGTCCCCACCCATCGGATCATCTGGAACTTCCGTCCAGAGACGAGAGACCGACTGGGAATTCTCTCAGTCAAGGTCCAAACCGAAAAGAATCACCGGCACAGACACCAGGACTAAGGCAATTTCTAAAAGACTGGTTTCTGTGTTTTGGGTGAATCCGTGTATTTCTGTATCACAAAATTACCTATTTCGAACGCTACGATTTTTCTCCTCCTTTCGTGTCCCGTCCTGTGATACACAGACCAGGGGACTCCTCAGCTCACAGTCCATGAGGCCAGAAGATGACGTCCCAAATTTCTATTTAGAATGAATTTAAGCAGGCCAGCCAAAGCCAAACACTCTGCCCTGAAACTATCGGGAAGACAAGCGGGGGGGGGGGGGGGGAGGCGGGAGTCTGGGCGCGGTAGGCTCGTGCCTGTCATCCCCGCACTCTTGGGAGGCCGAGCGCAGGTGGATCCTTCGATCCAAGCCTTGGCAACATGGTGAGACCTCGTCTCAAACAAAAATACAAAAACTAACTGGTTCCATAACCTGGACTCAAAGTTAATAAATAGATAAATAGGCCGGGGGCGGTGGCTCACGCCTGTCATCCCAGCACTGTGGGAGGCCGAGGCGGACGGATCACGGGGTCAGGAGATCGAGACCATCCTGGCTACCACAGTGAATACCCATCTCTACTCAAAATACAATAAAGTAGCCAGGTACGGTGGCGGGCGCCTGTAGTCCCAGCTACTCGGGAGGCTGAGGCAGGAGAATGGCGTGAAACCGGGAGGCAGAGCTTGCCGTGAGCCGAGATCGCGCCGCTGCCCTCCAGCCTGGGCAACAGAGCGAGAGTCTGTCTCGAAAATAAATAAATAAATAAATAAATAAATAAATAAATAAATAAATAAATAAATGAATAAATGAATGAATGAATGAATGAATGAATGAATAAAGAATAGCAAATAAATAAATACATTAAAATTGAAAACTAAAAAAAAATAAAAATAAAAAAGTGTAGCCGGCCGGGCGCGATGGCTCACGCCTGCCATCCCAGCACTTTGGGAGGCCGAGGTGGGGAGATCACCTGGGGTCGCCAGTTCGAGACCAGCCTGACCCACATGGAGAAATGCCGTCTCTACTAACAATACAAAATCAGCCGGGTGTGGTGGCCCATGCCTGTAATCCCAGCTACTCTCAGGAGGCTGAGGCAGGAGAATCGCTTGAACACGGCAGGTGGAGGTTGCGGTGAGCCGAGATGGTGCCACTGCACTCCAGCGTGGGCACCAAGAGTGAAACTCCGTCCCAAGGAAAAAAAAAATGAAGTGCTGTATTCTGTTATTTCTGCTTCCTGCCCTGAGAAGAACATAGTACAACTGTTGCCTGCCAGCCTGCCTGCCTGCCTGCCTGCCTCCCTGCCTGCCTGCCTGTGACAGGGCCTCACTCTGTCTTTCGCCCAGACTGGAGCACAGTGACACCATTATGGCTCGCTCACTGCAGCCTCAACCTCCCCAGGGTTAGGCGATTCCTCAAGGGATCCTATGGCCTCGGCCTCCCAAAGCGTCGGGGTTACAGGCGTGAGCCACCAGCACCCGGCCTGAGTTAATACGTCTGGTCTCACTACGTCCTCACCACACACCCATGAAGAACTCAAGTCAAGAGAGAGTCAGCAAGAGACTCTCAGCATTCTCTCCTGAAAGCACGAGTGTCCCGAGCGCCTGTGGTTTCAGGTGGCCGCGCGTAGAGGAGAGATCGCCAATGTTTCCAGAGAGGTGCGAGCCACAGTCATTCGAGGGCATCCGAGCACGAGATGGGGTTTCTGACAGCGACTTAAGGGCCAGGAAGGGCCAGAATCTGCCGAGGCCCGTGTTCCAGGGTGGGGCCGATGGAACCCAAGGTAGAGGGAGTCAGCGGTCCGCACGGAGAGAGCTCCAGCCCTAGGCCCCGCTGTGCAGACCGAATCAGAAGGAAGAGAGTCCTTCGTCCTACATGCCACATCCCTCACATCCCCCCACTGAACTTGGGAGCGGATCCGTGTTCCAAACACGAGGTGACTCTCGGTTTGCAATGGATCACAAGGGGCCGGGCTTTCCAGAGTCGGCAGGATAGAGAAGTCATTCGGGCTCGGCCTCCCCCATCCCCCGGGAACGGTCCCGCTGGTGACTTTAAACGAGCCGGGGCTGGCCTGGCCGGGCCATAGCCGCTACGGGAGTGGGGTGGCGGTGGGGTGCGGGCGGTGTGGGGTGGGGGGATGCCTGAGGCACTGCAGAAAGTGGGCCTGAGCCTCGAGGATGACGGTGCTGCAGGAACCCGTCCAGGCTGCTCTATGGCAAGCACTAAACCGCTGCGCTTACCGAGATGCGGTTTTCCTCGCAGAACGCCTTTATGCAGAAGTACCCTCAGAAGAAGCCTTGTTTTCACCGGTGACCTGTCCTTACCCCTCAGGAAAGGCCTATAAAGCATATAGACTCTGGAAAGGACACAGTGGGACTGCACCGCCATGCAAATACCGGCTGGCAAAATGTTGCGTGGATCTCAGCAAGCTTGCAGAAGGGGAACACATCTTATCGGGTGGAGTGTTTCCTAAGCAGAAAAGCCATGACGATATTTTTACTGAGTCTGGTGATTCAGCTCGCTTTACTCTCTCATTGCCGGGACACGCATATCGCAAGACAGATCGGCTTGCCAAAGGATCAGAATGTGACCAACAGGGCCTTAGTTGAAATCCTTTCCTCTGGTATTCCTTTGAATCATTATGTCAAGTAGGTGAAAAAGCAAGATCCTGACCAAACACTTCAATTCACATCTTTACAGAACTTTGGCAACTGTCTGTCCAAGTGTTGCCCCACACAAGTACCTCGTCCTAGCTTATGTCACAGACAGCCTGAGACCGTTCTTACGGAAACACCCCAGGACACCATTGAATTAAACAGATTGAGTTTAGAATCTTCCAATTCAAAGTACTCCTTGAATACAGATTCCCCAGTGTCTTCTATGGATTCAGCTGTCATTTCACCTGATACTGTCCCACTGGGAACGGGAACTTCCATGTGATCTAAACAGGTGCAAAATGAACCAAACACCGGTCGAAGTTTATTAGGAGGGCCAGCAGCTGTTGGTCCATTCACCCCAAGTGTTGGGACTTTGCCAGTAGAAACCTCGAGTCCCGGAGATGGATCCTATTTACAAAACTACACCGCTTTGAGACACCTTCTGTAATTGACGTGCCATCCACCGGAGCCCCTTCAAAAAAGTCTGTTGCCAGAATCGGCCAAACCGGAACACAGTCTGTCTTCTCGCAGAGGGGAATCAGCCGAAAGGTCACTCCAATTCTTGCAAAAACACAAAGTTCTGGTCCACAAACGAGTGGAACGCCTCAGGTGTTGAGCCCCACTATGGCGTCTCCCCCAAATGCACGACCTCGAAGAAATTCGCGACTCTTGATTAGTGACAGCTCCACAACCAAGGATAATAGGAAAAAATTTAAAATGAAGTTTCCACCTGAAATCCCAAGCAGAAAAACAAAAAGTAGAACTAATAAAGGAGGTACACCACAACCTAACATAAACGATAGCCTGGAAATGACAAAACTGGACTCTTCCATCGTTTCAGAAGAGAAAAGAGCCGCAATCACACCTCAGATTCAGGCTTTTCATCTACAAAAAGCAGCAGCAGAAGGCTTGATGAGCCTTCTTCGTGAAAGGGGGAAAGGTTATTTAGCTTTGTGTTCTTACCACCGCAAAGAAGCTATCCATATTTTGAGCCATCTACCTTCTCACCACTAGAATACCGGTTGGGTACTGCGCCAAATTGGAAGGGCCCGTTTTCAACTTTCAGAGTCCATGCGACCTGAAAGAATATTCTCAGAGGTTAGAAGGAGGGAGAATTATAGAGTGGAAGGCAGGGAGATCTACACTACAACACTTTGGCATCCTCCAAAAGATGTTGCTCTTTCAGTTCTGTCGAAAGACTTCACAGACATGGATAAAAGTTCTCCAGCCAGAGGCCTGGTGTGCTGCAGGGACCCGTTGCAGTCTGCAACGGGAACAGGATATTGCCATTAAATTCTTCCAGAGAACTATCGAAGTGGATCCAAATGATGCTTACGCCTATACCGTCTTAGGGCGTGAGTGTGTCTTCACTGAAGAATTGGACAAAGCCTTAGCTTGATTTCGAAATGCTATCAGAGTCAGTCCTAGACATTGCAATGCATGGTGACAGGTCAGGAAGCGTAAAGACAAAGTCTTACGGATGGTGCCGGTACTCGCTAATTTTTCTTGTTAGATAGCTCTTTATTGTCATGAATTTGGTGACGAATACTTAGGGATGGTACACGCTGGTCAATAACTTCTAACTAAGATGTTTTCTTATGAAATGTATGTCTTGAACAAACTCTTAAATGAACTCATGATGATAGAATACCAGATCCTGATACTCAACAGTTTCTGTCTTCTACCAGACTTTTGTAGATACCGTAGTTGTCTTTAGGGGGTGTGTGTGTGTGTGTGTGTGTGTGTGTGTGTGTGTGTGTGTGTGTGTGTGTGTGTTTCTTTAGTTTTGTTACTTGATTTGTTACTTTTTGTTCGAGCACCGCAGCGGTGATGGGGACAAAAAGGGCTTGGGAGATTGGAAAGGAATAGCATCATTCACTTATTGGATAATAGAAAAAAATATGGACACGATTCACTAGCTGCTGCTTTGTGACAGTGTTCCAGTCTCTGGCGTTACTATGAAGAACTGAGCGTCCCCTTTTGTTCAGCGGTCTCTCTGTTTCACTGTTTTGTGCTCGTGTGTCAGTAGACACACAGGAAATGTCTACCTGGGTCGTATGGTTATCAACTGAATAAGATATGAAAAAGCGTGGTCCTACTTCCGCCTCAACACCATACTGACTGTTGACGTTTATTGTATTTTTCTGGGCTGACTTAATAGTTAAAACCTCAAGAGAAGGCCGGGCGCGGTGGCTCACGCCTGTCATCCCGGCACTCTGGGAGGCCGAGGCGGGCGGGTCACAAGGTCAAGGGATCGAGACCATCCCGGCCAACATGGTGAAACCCCGCCTCTATTAAAAGTAGAAAAATTAGCTGGGCGTGGTGGTGGGCGCCTGTGGTCCCAGCTACTCGGGAGGCTGAGGCGGGAGAATCTCTTGAACCCGGAGAGGTGGAGGTTGCAGTGAGCCGAGATCACGCCATTGCGCTCCACGCTGGGCGACAGAGCGAGACGCCCTCTCAAGAAAAGAAAATAAAAAAAATAAATAAATACACAAATGAATATCAAGAGAAAGTATAATTCTGAAGTCATAAGCCTGTGGTCGTTTTCTTGTCAGATACGGTTATCTTTGGGGTGGGTTAATTGTTACAGCAGTGGAGGTTTTTCATTGGATTTGCTTCTAAATCTGAAGCATTAGATTACTAAAACATTTTTTGATTTGTGACTATGTTGTTTAGTGGGTGATATCTCATTCTGCTGTAGTAGTTACATCTCCTGAAAGATGGCCAAAAACATAATAGTGCTAGCTATCGCTGACCAATGTAACAATCAACTTGCCGATACTGCCTTCTCTTCCGACGGCCGTGTTCTCCGTGACATTTTAAGAACTCAGTTCTTCATGAGACTTGTGTGGTTTTTTGATTTTTTTCCCAAGTCTGGTTGATCCTTGTGTCGTTTGCTTTTTAAATGTGTATCGTCCGTTCAGCTATTTCGCAGGAGTCGCATTCTTAAAAAAACTTAACCGTATCAAAAATTGTGTTTAAAGGAGGATTATTCAGATCGGCAAGCTTTTACTAGGAAGAGTTTAAATGCTGACATATTTAGGTAGCTCTCAATACTGAGCCACTTTATTCTAACTACAAAATAGATAGCCGTTCTTTTGTTTTCACTTTGACTATCACTAGCACGGTGTTTAATACCTTTTCTTCATCTCTAACACAATGATAATGATATAGGAAGCCACTCAAATCAAGCAGATATGTTGTGCTTTTAAGAAAAAAAAAAAAAAAAAGTCTTTCTGTGGCACAGAACGAGGAGGTGTGGCTGGAATCTAGAATCTGCAGTGAAAACCAATGAAAGAGGGCGAAACCCCGTGTCTACTAAAAAGAAAACAATGAGCCGGCCACGGTGGCAGTCTCTCTGGTTCAAGTGCAGGAGAATGACTGGAACCCAGGAGGCAGAGGTTGCCGTGAGCTGAGATCACGCCACTGCACTCCAGCATGGGGGACAGAGCAAGACTCCATCTCAGAAACAAACAAACACACAAAGCCAATAAAGGTGTTTCATTCAACCCGTCAGGCTCAGGTCTCTCGAACAGGATACATCCGGCCCCCGGAGGAAACGTCGAGGGGTGGGGTGGAATCTATTTTGTGGCCTCAAGGGAGGGTGTGAGAGGTAGTCCCGCTGCAGGCAAGCGGTGATGGCCTAAGGAAGCCCCTCCGCCCAAGAAGCGATATTCATTTCGAGCCTGTCAGCCACCCGAGAGGGAGACTCGGGCTCTCTGCAGACCCCGCAACCCCCACCCCAGCCCCACCCCCACCCCCACCCCCACCCCCCCACCTCGTGAAATGGGCTCTCGCTCCGTCAGGCTCTGTTCACACCGTGTGGTTTTGTAACCTCCAGCGTGTGTGCGTGGGTTGCTTGGTGGGGTGGGGCCGGCTGTGGACAGAGGAGGGGATAAAGCGGCGGTGTCCCGTGGGTGCCCGGGACTTGGGATGTGGGACGTGGGACGTGGGTGGGGTGGCCAGAGCCTAGGGAACTCATCGCCTGTCAGGACGTCTCCCCTCCTAGTCCCCTCTCTGACCTACGCTCCACGTCTTCGCAGTTCAGTGGGGACCTTGTGGGTGGAGTCACCATCCCTTTGGACTGTAGCCGATGAAGGCCGGGCTCCCAAGAGTCTCCCCGGAGTCGGGGCCTTGGCCAGGCTCACAAGGATGCTGACGGTGACGGTTGGTGACGGTGATGTACGTTGGAGGCCTCGGGCTGACGCAGAGGTATCCATTTGACCTCGGTGGGACAGGCCAGCTTTGCGGAGTCCCGTGCGTCCTTCCAGAGACTCATCCAGCGCCAGCAAGCATGGTCCCGAGGGTCCCAGCTCCCAGCAGAGACACTTTTGTTCACACAGGATCCCGGACAGGGAAGTTCTCAGCAGGCCTTAGGCCTCCTAGCCAAAAAGCCAAAACCACTTCTGGGATTTTTTTCGAAGAGCCAGTGGTTCCACAAGGGGCCGTGGGTACTTGTGGAAATGGAGAGAAGTGTTTGTGGATACATATTTGAGACCCAACGGGCAGGGCTCGGTCACAGGTCACGCAGGACACGGGCAGATGCACATTGAGAAAACCATCCCAGCGTCCTAGGTGAACAGAAGTACGATTTTTCGAGACAGTCGAGGGAGAAGCAACCCCAGATTTGAGGGTTGGATCTTTATTCATATGTAGTACCTATGAGGTATCCAAGTCCAGAAATCAACTCGCCAGTTCTGTACAGCATTCTGTAGGGAGAGGAAATCTGGGATGTCAGAAGTTACGAATTCAGGCCTTGGTAATGGATTAGATTAGATGTGCTTGAGCTTATTTTGCAAAAAAAAAAAAAAAAAAAAAAAAAAAGAGAGAGGGCGGGAGATAGCGAGAGCCAGAGACCGAGACAGAGAGAGAGAGAGAGAGAGAGAGAGACAGAGACAGAGACAGAGAGAGACAGATGGAGAGCGACAACGATACAGAAAGAGAGAAAGACAAAAAGAGAGAGAGACAGATAAAGAGACAGACAGAGAAAGACAGAGATGGACAGAGACAGAGAGAGAAACAGAGACAGGAAGGGAGAGAGACAGCCAGACAGCCAGACAGAGAGAGAGAGAGAGAGAGACAGAGACAGAGAGAGACAGACGGAGAGAGACAACGATACAGAAAGAGAGAAAGACAGAAAGAGAGAGAGACAGATAAAGAGACAGACAGAGAAAGACAGAGATGGACAGAGACAGAGAGAAACAGAAAGAGAGAGAAACAGAGACAGGAAGGGAGAGAGACAGAGAGAGACAGACAGACAGGCAGACAGACAGACAGGCAGAGAAAGAGAGTAAGAGTTAGACAGAAGGCAGACACACACACACACAGAGAGACAGAGACAGACAGAGAGACAGAGAGAAAGAAAGAGACAGAGAGAGAGAGAGAGAAAGACAGACAGACAGAGAGAAACAGAGAGAAAGACAGACAGACAGAGAGAAACAGACAGAGACAGAGAGAGAGAGACAGACAGACAGACAGACAGACAGGGGGAGGGAGAGAGAGAGACAGGGGGAGAGAGAGAGAGAGAGACAGACAGAGAGAGACAGCCAGACAGCCAGACAGCCAGACAGGCAGAGAAAGACAATAAGACAGAAGATAGACAGAGAGAGAGAGAGAGAGAGAGACAGAGAGAGAGAGAGAAACAGACAGACAGGGAGAGAGAGAGACTAAGACAGAAGACAGACACAGTGAGAGAGAGAGAGAGAGAGACAGACACAGAGAGACAGAGAGAAAGAAAGAGACAGACAAAGAGACAGACAGAGAAAGACAGAGACAGACAGAGAGAGACGGAGAGAAACAGACAGACAGACAGGGAGAGAGAGACAGAGAGAGAGACAGACCGACAGACAGACAGGCAGAGAAAGGGAGTAAGACAGAAGGCAGACACAGTGAGAGAGACAGGTAAAGAGGGGGAGGGAGGGAGGGAGAGAGAGAGAGAGAAACAGACAGGCAGAGAGAGAGAGAGAGACAGACAGGCAGAGAGAGAGAGAGAGAGACAGAGAGAGAGAGAGAGACACAGACAGGCAGAGAGAGAGAGAGAGACAGACAGGCGAGAGAGAGAGAGAGACAGACAGACAGGCAGAGAGAGAGAGAAAAACAGACAGGCAGAGAGAGAGAGAGAGAGACAGAGACAGACAGAGAGACAGAGAGAAAGAAAGAGACAGAGAGACGGAGAGAAACAGACAGACAGACAGAGAGAAACAGACAGAGAGAGAGAAAGACAGACAGACAGAGGGAAACAGACTGAAAGAGAGAGACAGACAGACAGGGAGAGAGAGAGACAGACAGACAGAGAGAGACAGCCAGACAGCCAGCCAGACAGCCAGGCAGAGAAAGACAATAAGACAGAAGATAGACAGAGAGAGAGAGACAGAGAGAGAAACAGACAGGCAGAGAGAGAGAGAGAGAGAGAGAGCGAGAGAGAAACAGACAGACAGGGAGAGAGAGAGACTAAGACAGAAGACAGACACAGTGAGAGAGAGAGAGATAGAGAGACAGACACAGAGAGACAGAGAGAAAGAAAGAGACAGACAAAGAGACAGACAGAGAAAGACAGAGACAGACAGAGAGAGACGGAGAGAAACAGACAGACAGACAGGGAGAGAGAGACAGAGAGAGAGAGACAGACCGACAGACAGACAGGCAGAGAAAGGGAGTAAGACAGAAGGCAGACACAGTGAGAGAGACAGGTAAAGAGAGGGAGAGAGAGAGAGAGAGAGAGAGAGAAACAGACAGACAGGCAGAGAGAGAGAGAGAGAAACAGACAGACAGGCAGAGAGAGAGAGAGAGAGAGACAGACAGGCAGAGAGAGAGAGAGACAGACAGACAGGCAGACAGAGAGAGAGAGAGAGAGACAGAGAGAGAGAAACAGACAGGCAGAGAGAGACAGACAGGAAGAGAGAGAGAGAGAGAGAGAGACAGAGAGAGAGAGAAACAGGCAGGCAGAGAGAGAGAGAGAGGCAGAAACAGACAGGCAGAGAGAGAGAGAGAGAGAGAGAGACAGAAACAGACAGGCAGAGAGAGAGAGAGAGAGAGACAGAGAGAGAGAGAAACAGACAGGCAGAGAGAGAGAGAGAGAGAGAAACAGACAGGCAGAGAGAGAGAGAGAGAGACAGAGAGAGAGAAACAGACAGGCAGAGAGAGAGAGAGAGAGACAGAAACAGACAGGCAGAGAGAGAGAGAGAGACAGAGAGAGAGAGAGAGACAGACAGGCAGAGAGAGAGAGAGAGACGGAGAGAGAGAGAAACAGACAGGCAGAGAGAGAGAGAGACAGAGAGAGAGAGAAACAGGCAGGCAGAGAGAGAGAGAGAGAGAGACAGAGAGAGAGAAACAGACAGGCAGAGAGAGAGAGAGAGACAGAGAGAGAGAGAGAGAAACAGACAGGCAGAGAGAGACAGAGAGAGAGAGAGAGAAAAGACAGAGAGAGAAAGAGAGAAACAGAGACAGACAGAGAGACAGAGAGAGGGGGAGGAAGGGCGTGCTCGAGAAATAATTACACATATTTTATAATGCTTTTGATCCCATGAACGGTGGCCGGGTTATACTTTGAAAACAACAACAACAACAACAACAACAGCAACAAGAGCAGCAGCAGCAGCGAGAGCAGCGGCAGCATTCACCTACGGATTTCTAGAAAATAGGATGTTATGAAGGATAGTACACTTCCACCGGCTCTCACTGCACGTGGAGAGATTCAGAAAAGCGCTAGTTAACAACAGGAGAAAACAGCAGCTAACATGTCCTGGGGAAAATAGACGTCTTCCTGAAAACTGGGGATTTCTACTTCACCCGAAAAGAAATACATAGGCAAAGGGAAAAAGACGAACAAACACAAAACAAGCCAACAAACACGGGCCAAGGCACCGTCCCTGGAAATCTTAAGTGAGCAAAGTGTTAGTTTTCAGAAAGCGTTTCTGTTTGGGGCAAACACTAAGAAGGCCCAGACTAGAGCTGTGACGCCTTTCCCGTTGTGAAACTGTGCCGGCTGGAGGGCGGAGAAACGAAAACATCCTGAGAAAGGGTGATTGAGACCCAGCCAGGGTGAAGCTTTCCTAGGGAGGCAGGGAGGGAGGGAGGAAGGGAGGCCTGAGGAGGGAAGCTGGGGGAAAATCCCCACAACTGCAGACCCGCCCGCTTGCCCACGCGGGTCAAGGGCTATGCCATCGGCCCAAGCTGCCTCTGGGGAAGTGGGACCGTGCCGCCCCCATCTTCACAAACGGTGGCCACTGAGTGAGGCCTGAGGCCCAGCGATGCAAATGTCAGCCTGGCAAGAATGAGATCATCGCCGGCAAGGGGTGGGGGAAGGGGCGAGAAGACGGAGGCACACCGGGGCGGCTCTGGAAGGTTTCCAAGCAGGGTGTTGGGAGGCGGGGTGTGGGGGTTTCGGGGGGAACCCACCTCGCCGACTCACTAAATTAAGGTAAAGGGACGTGGGTAGTGGGGGGAGCCGGGGGGCAACTTGAAAATTAAACTGACCCTTCCTAAAGCCCAAGTAGGAGAGTCTATGCGCGGTCAAGAAACCAAAACACAAAGAAAACTCAAGCGCCGATCAAAGAACAATAGGGCCCCCGCCAGGGCGGAGGTTCCCTAGGCAACGAGGGAGAGAGGGAGGGGCCTCCAGAAGGGAGAGCGAGAAACCAGTTGCCCCAGGCTCGGTGCAGTCGGCGAGACCTCCCTCCGTGTCTCCCCGACTTTCAGAAACAGTGGCCGCTAGGTGATGCCCGAAGACAACCGATGCCCGCAAATGTCAGTCAGCACAGAAAAGAATTTATTTTTTCATTCATTCATTTATTTATGTATTTATGTATTTATTTATTTATTTATTTATTTAGAGACAGAGTCTCACTCACTCTACAGCCTGGGCTGTAGTGCAGTGGCGCGATCTCGGCTCCCTGCAGACTCCGCCTCCCAGGTTCAAGCGATTCTCCCGCCTCAGCCTCCGGAGGAGCTGGCATTCCAGGCGCCTGCCCCACCGCTCCCGACTCAGTTTTGTATTTTTAGTAGAGACGGGGTTTCGCCGTGTTGGCAAGGTTGGTCTGGAACTCCCAACCTCAGGTGATCCACCCGCCTCGGCCTCCCAAAGTGCTGGGATGACAGACGTGAGCCACCGCGCCCGGCCTTCACCGTTTCTTTTTAAGTCGAGGAGCTTATCAGGGAACTATGAGAAGTACGGACGCCACACGTGACAGGGAGAAAAGTCTGAAAATGCCCCTCGCATCCAAGTGGGGACCCGGCCTCGACCTCCCGAAATCATACACCGATTGGGGAAGCCCAGCAAGGCCCGTCTGTCTAGATTCCTCTCGGCCTCTCTAAGCACCTAAGCACGCGCTTCTCACTTTCGTGGAAGGGGCAGGGCCCTCCCCGGCACGGGGGGTCTGACGGACTGACAGAGAAAGAGACAGACATAGAAAGACAGAGATGGACAGAGAGAGATAGAGAGAAACAGACAGAAAGAGAGAGAGACAGAGACAGAGACAGAGAGAGAAACAGACAGGGAGGGAGAGAGACAGACAGAGAGAGAGACAGACAGACAGACAGAGAGAGACAAACAGAGACGGACAGAGAGAGACAGACAGAGAGAGAGACAGACAGGCAGAGAAAGACAGTAAGACAGAGGATAGGCACAGAGAGAGAGAGAGACAGAGGGACACAGAAAAAGAAAGAGAGAGGCAGACAGACAGAGAAAGACAGAGACAGAAAGAGAGAGAGAGAGAAACAGACAGAAAGAGAGAGAGAGACAGTGAGAGAGAGAGAGAGAGAAAGAAACAGACAGAAAGAGAGAGAGAGACAGAGTGAGAGAGAGAGAGAGAGAAACAGAAAGGGAGGGAGAGAGACAGACAGAGAGTAAGACAGACAGACAGAGAAAGACAGTAAGACAGAAGATAGGCACAGAGAGAGAGAGAGACAGAGAGACACAGAAAAAGAAAGAGAGAGGCAGACAGATAGGGAAAGACAGAAACAGACAGGGAGAGAGAGAGAGAGAGAGAAACAGACAGAAAGAGAGAGAGAGAGAGAAACAGAAAGCGAGGGAGAGAGAGACAGACAGACAGACAGATGGACAGGAAGAGAAGGAGAGTAAGACAGAAGACAGACACAGTGAGAGAGACAGGCAGAGAGAGAGAGAGACAGAGACAGAGACAGAGAGAAAGAAAGAGACAGGCAGAGAAAGACAGAGATGGACAGAGAGAGATAGAGACAAACAGACAGAGACAGAGAGAGAGAGAGAGAAACAGACAGACGGGGAGGGAGAGAGACAGACAGACAGAGAGAGAGAGAGAGAGAGAGAGAGAGACAGACAGACAGACAGACAGAGACAGAGAGAAACAGACAGAAAGAGAGAGACGGAGAGAGAGAGACTGAGAGAGAGAGAAACAGAAAGGGAGGGAGACAGACAGACAGAGAGAGAGAGAGAGAGAGAGAGAGAGACCGACAGACAGGCAGAGAAAGAGAGTAAGACGGAAGACAGACACAGTGAGAGAGACAGGCAGAGAGAGACAGAGAGGGAGAGAGAGAGACAGACAGAAAGGGAGAGACAGAGAAAGACAGAGATGGACAGAGAGAGACAGACAGAAACAGAAACAGAGAGAGACAGAGGCAGAGACAGAGAGAGAGAAACAGACAGACAGGGAGGGAGGGGTACAGACAGAGAGAGAGAGAGAGACAGAGAGACAGACAGGCAGAGAAAGTGAGTAAGACAGAAGATAGGCACAGGCAGAGAGACAGGCCCAGAGAGAGAGACAGCGAGACAGAGAAAGAGAGAGACAGACAGACAGAGAAAGAGAGAAGCAGACAGAAAGAGAGAGAGACAGAGACAGAGAAAGAGAGAGAGAGAGAAACAGACAGACAGGGAGGGAGAGAGACAGACAGAGGGAGGCAGAGACAGACAGACAGACAGAGAGAGACAGAGAGAAGCAGACAGAAAGAGAGAGAGACGGAGAGAGAGAGAGAGACACGGAGGGAGAGAGACAGAGAGGCAGACAGGCAGGCAGAGAAGGATACGGACACAGAGAGACAGACAGAGAGAGAGACAGACAGGCAGAGAAAGACAGTAAGACAGAGGATAGGCAGAGAGAGAGAGAGAGAGACAGACAGGGAGGGAGAGACAGAGAGAGAGAGAGACAGGCAGGCAGAGAAAGAGAGTAAGAAAGAAGATAGGCACAGAGAGAGAGAGAGAGAGAGAGAGAGAGAGAGAGAGAGACACGGAAAAAGAAAGAGAGGCAGACAGACAGAGAAAGAGACAGACAGAGAAAAACAGAGATGGACAGAGAGAAACAGATACAGAAAGAGAGAGAGAGAGACACAGACAGGGAGGGAGAGAGAGAAAGAGAGAGAGACAGAGAGAGGGGTAGAGAAAGAGAGAGAGACAGAGAGACGGGTAGAGAAAGAGAGTAAGACAGAAGACAGACACAGTGAGACAGGCAGAGAGAGAGAGAGAGAGAGACAGAGACAGAGACAGAGAGAAAGAAAGAGACAGACAGACAGACAGACAGAGAACGAGACACAGAGCGAAACACAGAGTCGAACAGGGAGAGACAGGGAGAAACAGATAGAAAGAGAGAAGGTCCTAGCCCAGTAGCGATACAGTGCCTTTTCTTTCATTTTCTCTTTCTTTTCTGTTCTTTTCTTTCTTTCTTTCATTTACTTTTTATTTACTTATTTATTTATTTATTTATTTATTTATTTATTTGGAGAACGAGTCTCACTCTGTCGCTCAGGCTGTAGCACAGTGGCGCGATCTCGGGTCACCGCAACCTCCGCCTGCCAGGTTCAAGCGACTCTTCCTTCCGCCTCAGCCTCCCGAGTAGCTGGGACGACAGGTGCCCGCCCCACCGTGGCCTACTCAGTATCGCGTTATCAGTAGAGACGGGGTGTCACCATGTTGGCCAGGCTGGTCTGGAGCTCCCGACCTCGGGAGGACAGACGTGAGCCACCGCGTTCAGCGTACAGTGCCATTTCTCGGAAATCACTCAGGGGAACACACACTTCTAGGTGATGTGTAGAGATTTTATCGATGTACTTACTTACTTATCTCTTTATGTATGTATTTACTTTTTGCGTGGGGAGGTGGGGGGGACGGAGTTTGGCTCTCGCCGCCCAGGCTAGAGTGCAACGGCATAGGGGACTCAAGGAGTCCACCTATGGGAGAGAGGACACGTCATTCTGAGCGTCAGGGCCGCAGCGAAAGGTGGCAGGGCCCACGCTTTGAAAGGCTGAAATCCCGGCGGCTCAGGCCTGTCGTCCCAGCACTTCGGGAGGCCCGGGAAGGCGGATCCTTTGAGGTCAGGGGTTCGATACCAGCGTGGCCAACACGGAGAAACCCCGCGTCTACAAAAAATAGAAATATCAGCCGGCCGTGGCGGTGCGCGCCTGTAATCCCAGCTACCGAAGAAGAATCACTGGAAGCCGGGAAGCAGAGGTTTCAGTGAGCCGAGAGAGCGCCACTGCACCGCAGCCTCGGTGACCGAGCGAGAGAGACTCAGTCCGAAAAAAAGAAAAGAAGAAAAAAAAAAAAAGAACAGGCCCAAATGCTGCACTGTCAGTGAACGTTAGTGTTTCGGGTGTTTCGTTTTATCTCTGTCTCTCTCTCTCTCTCTGTCTCTCTCTCTCTCTCTCTCTCTCTCTCTCTCAATCTCTCTCTCTCTCTCTCTCTCTCTCTCTCTCTCTCTCTCTCTCTCCTCTCTCCTCTCTCCTCTCTCCTCTCTCCTCCTCTCCTCCTCTCCTCCTCTCCTCCTCTCCCCTCTCCCCTCTAACTTTTATTTCTTGTTCGAAGACACATGTGCAAGAGTGTTATGTCATAGGTAAACTTAAACTTGTGACGGGGTGGGGGGGGGGGTTCAGTGTTCAGTGTGCAGATGATTTCATCACCCGGATACTCAGCGCCGTGTCCGGTAGTTTTCGTGTTTTGTTTTTTTCCCGAAGCTGTCTCTCCTTCCACCCCTCCTCCCTGAAGTAGGCTCCCGCGTCTCCGGTCCCCCTCGTTCTGCCCACGCAAGAACTCTCATCTATGAGTTCCCAGTTGTAGATGAGAACAGGTGGTATTTAGCCGACGGTTGTTTTCATCTTCGGTGGTGGTGGTGGTGAAATAGGCATGACACTAAATGGACCCTTAGGACGCTCCCCTCCGTCCCCACCCCGCACCCCCTCCCCCCCCACACCCCCTCATTCCCGCACCCCCTCCTCCAACGCAAGAAAGGAAGAAAGACAGAAATGAAAGTAAGAGGTGAGCCTGCAAGGTGGCGGAGGCTGGGGATCTCAAAGGGTGAGCAAGCGATGGGGTCCCGGGGATGTCTCGGCCGAGGTATCCAAAATAGGGGACCCACTTTCCAGCCCCAGCACACCCAGGAATCCTCAGCCGCAGCCAGCCTCTGGGTGGGGTTGCGCCTGTCAAAGCTTCTAAATGGAGAGAAGCCCAAGGCTATGGAAGGCATCAGCTCCAACTCCAGGAAGGGAATAGGGCTCTGTGCATATGAATGGGGCTTCAGAAGGCGGTGCCGCGGCTTCCAAAGCGATGCGCCTCGCCTCTCCTCGCCCAGAGCGAGACTCCGTCTGAAAAGAAATACACAAATCAATACTAAAAGAATTCATCCATCCATAAATAAGAAAGAAAGAAAGGAAGAAAGAAAGGAAGAAAGAAAGAAAGAAAGAAAGAAAGAAAGAGAGAGAGAGAGAGAGAGAGAGAGAGAGAAGAAAGAAAGAAAAAGAAAGAAAGAAAGAAAGAAAGAAAGAAAGAAAGAAAGAAAGAAAGAAAGAAAGAAAGAAAGAAAGAAAAGAAAAGAAAGAAAGAAAGAAAGAATCAGTCCAGCGGTCGTGGTCGTGAATCACTCCCCGGAGTCCAGGCGCAGTGGCTCACGCCCGTCACGCCAGCACTCTGAGACGCCGGGTCAGGAGGGTGGCAACAAAACGAGGAGACCCCGTCCGTGGAAAAACATTGAAAAATGAAGGCCGGGCGCGGTGGCTCACGCCCGTCATCCCAGCACTTCGGGAGGCCGGGAAGGGCGGATCGATCACCCGAGGTCGGGAGTTCGAGTCCAGCCCGAGCCACACGGAGAAGCCCCGCCTCCACGAAAAATACCACATCAGCCAGACGTGGCGGCGCCCGCCCGCCATCCCAGCTACTCGGGAGGCCGACGCGGGAGAATCGCTCGAACCCGGGAGGCAGAGGTTGCGGCGAGCCAAGATCGCGCCACCGCACCGCAGTCTAGGCAACCAGAGCGAAACTCTGTCTCGGGGTGGGGGGGAAGAAAAAAACGGTCCGGGGACAGTGGCGCGTGCCCGTGGTCCCGGGTACCGTACTCTGGAGGCTGAGGCGGAAGGATCGCTCGAGTGCAGGAACGTCCACGCTGCAGTGAGTGAGCTACGACGGCACCACTGCCGGGGTGACAGAGTGAGATGCCGTCTCTAAATCAATCAGTCCATCAGATCACCGGGAGGCGCTCCCCGTGTCTCACTCTCAAAGGGTGTCTCTTTAGGCCAAGCACGCACGGTGCCTCACGCCAGTCATCCCAGCACTTTGGGAGGCCGAGGCGGGAGGAAAGAAGGAAGGGAGGAAGGGAGTAAGGGAGGAAAGAAGAAAGGCAGGAAGGCAGTAAGGCATGAAAGAAAGAGGGGAAGAAGGAAAGGAAAAAGAAGAAAGAAAGAAAGAAGAAAAGAGAAGAAAAGAGAAGGGAAGAAAAGAAAGGAAAACGGGGAGGGGGCCTATGTCCTCGACCGGTGACCGCCCAGGATACAGCGGGTCACGGCCGACCGACCGAAGCCTCGACCCGCGGGGCCTCAAGCAATCTTCTCCTCATCGCAGCCTCTCAGCCGCGACGACAGGCGGCCATCACCAGGCACAAGTCACCTTCTAATAATATTACGATTCTATCGAGACAGGGTCTCGCTGCGTCATCCAGGCCGGATCGCCGTGGCACGATCTCAGCTCATCGCAACCTCGGCCTCCCCGGTCGGAGCCACTCGCCCGCCCCAGTCTCCCGAGCAGTCGTGATCCCAAGCCCAGGCCACCAGGCCCGGCTCACCGTTCTATTTTTCAGAGAGACGGGGTTTCGCCGCGTCGGCCAGCGCGGTCGGTCTGGAACTCCCGGCCTGAAGCGATCCAGCCGCCTCGGCCTCCCAAAGTGCCGGAGTGACAGGCGTGAGCTACCGTGCCCGGCCCAGACCGTCTCGTTCATACATCATAGAGAAGGGGTTTCGTCAGCCGACGGGTGGAGGGCGGGGTGAGTTTCACTCAGCCTGCGTACCGGGGAAAGGGTAAGTGAGTGTGCTTTGTGAACTAGATACGGAAATCGTGTGTGTGTGTGTGACAGAGAGAGAGAGAGAGAGAGAGAGAGAGAGAGAGAGAGAGAGACCGACGAATCCCACCATGAGGACCCGGAAACGGTGTCCGATTTGGGTCCCCGTGTAGTCACCTCTCTGTGTGTAGGTGACTGAGGATTCCACAAATGAAGGTCAGCAGTATCTATGGAGCTGTTTCTCCCTCTCATGCGTCTCATCCGTGTGGTGGAGAAAGGGGAGAAAAGTGGTCGTGACGGGAAGTCGTCTTCACGCCCGAGGAAGCCGAAGGCAGGCCGAGGGGAAGGAGGGCATCCCACGTGACAGCTCCACCCCCGCGCACCCTTTCCAACGCCGGGGCCGCCGGTCCACCCCGTACGACAACCCACCCCCAAGAACAGCACGGTCCGGAGCGGTCCAGTCTCATCCCATCCGGCCAACCCGGGGCATCCGGCGGAAGTGTTCGCCGGAGGGTCGGAAAGCAGCGTCCACGCGGTTCCCCCGGGGTCTCCCGGCAAAGGCCAGCCGGGGGAGGGTAGCGGGACGTGACGGGGGCCGGGGGCACGCGCCTCAGAGCTCCCCGGAAGGCGGCAGGTAGCCGGCGGGGGACGCCGAGCCAGAGACGTCCGGCGGGATCTAGATCCGGAAGCCGCGTCGGTCCTCTCCCACAGCTCTCCTAGGGAAAATGCCACGGCGGCGGCGGCGGGAGCCTCGGCCGGGGGAGAAGCGGGGACAAGGGGGAGAGGGAAGGAGGCCCTCGGGAGGATTCAGCCACGAAAACCCACTCAGCCAAGCTCCCTCCGTCTCTCGGGGTCCAAGGGACACCCCGGGAGACGGCAAGAGACACGTTCACTCCGTGCTTTTCACCTCCGTCTTTTATTTTTTTCATCTTTTCCATTTTACAAGAGGTGCGCATCTCAACAACCAGACGGTGGGTGTGAGGGGAGAAGCGTCAAGGGCAGGAGTTGGAGACCAGCGTGAGCAACTGAGCAACACAAGTAGGAGAGCCCAGCTGAAAGAGATGAAAAAGGAGGAGGAGGAGGAGGACGAGGACGAGGAGGACGAGGAGGACAGGGGGAGTGGGTGGGGGGAGGAGAAGGAAAGAAAAGAAAAGAAAAAAAGAAAAAGAAAAGCAACCACCAAGAAAGTTAAAATCGTCCAACGGTCGGAAGCTCAAGACCAGGCTGACCAAGACGGAGAAACCCCATCTGTACTAAAAATATAAAAGTCAGCCGGGCACGATGGCGCTTCCCCGTCATTCCAGCTCCTCGGGAAGGCCAAGGCAGGAGGATCACTCGAACCCGGGAGGCGGAGGTCGCAGCGAGCCGAGATCACGCCATCGTAGTCCACCCTGGGCGACAAGAGTGAAACTCCGTCTGGAGGGGGAGGGGGAGGGGGAGGGGGAGGGGGAGGGGGAGGGGGCGGAGGTCGCAGCGAGCCGAGATCACGCCATCGTAGTCCACCCTGGGCGACAAGAGTGAAACTCCGTCTGGAGGGGGAGGGGGAGGGGGAGGGGGAGGGGGAGGGGGAGGGGGAGGGGGAGGGGGAGGGGGAGGGGGAGGGGAGAGATCGGTGAGACGCGTCTCAAAATTTTATCTGTTCGCATTCCGCGTGCGTAAAACGGAAAGAACCGACCCACGAGAAATACGACCAGAGCGTACCGTGCCCACGCGTGTCATCCCAGCACTCCGG
This sequence comes from Pongo pygmaeus, assembly GCF_028885625.2. NCBI lineage: Eukaryota > Metazoa > Chordata > Mammalia > Primates > Hominidae > Pongo > Pongo pygmaeus. Next base: position 1,570,135 of record NC_072384.2, on the reverse strand, counting down.
GAGGCCGACGTGGAAGGATGGCCGGAGCGTAGACGTTTGAGATCACCTCGACGTGTGAGACGACACCTGCAATAATAATAATCATAGAAGTTTAAAAAGCGATCACGTGTGCCCAGAGCGTGGACAACAAAGCGAGAGCACACCCGTACTAAAAAGAAGACGATTGACAGACAGGCAGGCAAGCAGGCAGGCAGGCAGGCAGGCAACTATAGAATGAGCCAGGTGCAGCGTCTCACGCCTGTCACAGCAGCAGCGCGGGCGGCCGAGGCAGGCAGGCGGATCGCTCGAGAACAGGAGTCCGAGACCAGCCCGGGCCACACGACAGAACCCCAGACCCCATCTCACTCACATCCACACATACACAGATACCTGCCTCCCTACCTACGGAAAACGTGAGACATGAGAAAGAACATAAAAGTCACCCGGTGTGGTGGTGCCCACCCGTAGTCCCAGGGAACGGGGACGGGAGGGATGGGACGCGGGACGGCCAGTCGGTCGGACGGTCGGTGGAAATCGTCGAGGCTGGGGTGATCCCGGGCGACAGAGGCAGAGGAAGACCCCGCCGGGAAGGCAGGAAACCAACGAAACAAGCAAGCAAACGATGAACATGACAATGACCTAGAATAACCCATGAGAATAAAGAAGCAAATAAGAGGGTACGAAGAAAGCTAAAAGGTAAGGTAATGAAGATGACAATCCACCGTTTTCTCTCCAGCCCAGCCCAGCCCAGGTGGAGTGGAGGCGCGCGATCACAGCCCACGTTCGCCTCTGCCTCCCGGGCTTAAGAGATCCCTGTAGTCCCATCCCAGCTACTTGGGAGCCTGAGGTCACCAGAGCCCAGAGTGAGAAGATCAGGCAGGCCCCAAAAGAAAAGAAAATAAATACACGAACATTGTTAATCCATAATAAACGAAGGATATACATATACAGGTCTATGTAAATGACATGGGTTTTTACGTCATACACGTTCATCCATTAAAATTAACATCTATCCTATACACATGTATGAATGATGGAAATGTCTAGTTTTATCACTAGATATTTTCGTCGGTGTAGGTACGTGTCCGTGTGTCCATATCTACGTATCTATCTATCTAGATAGATATACGTACGCTCACACACAGCAGCGTGCAGAAAAGAAGATTGAAAACAAGAAGGAATCGGCCGGGCGCGGTGGCCGACACCCGTACTCCCGGCACGCTTTGGGAGGCCGAGGCGGGGGAGGGGGAGGGGTGGGGGGAATCGCTAGGTCAGGAGTTCGAGACCAGCCCGGCCAAATATGGTGAAATTCCGTCTTCGCTCAAAATACAAAAACTGCTGTTCGCTTGAGAGCCCTGGAGGCAGCGGCGGCGCCGAGCCGAGGAGGCACCACCGCGCTCCAGCTCCAGCCTGGGCGACAGAGCGAGATTCCGTCTCCAGAAAGAAGGAAGAAGGAAAGAATGGGGGCGGCGGGGGAAACACACACACACACACACACACACACACACACACACACACACACACACACACACACACACACACACACACACACACACACACACACGACCAAAAAAAAACAAGAGGGAGTATTACTGGCCGACGGCAACAGCGACTCCCTCCCTCTTAAAAGTCCCGCGGACGCAAACTCCAAATGGGGCAGAGAAAAATGTAGGAGAGGGAGTTCCGCGTGGTCCCAGCTCCACCGAAGGCCGAGGCCGGTGAAGGGCACCCGCGCGTGAACGGGGATCGGCGCCCTCGCAGCGATCCACCGCAGCCCGCGGAGGGAACGGCCAGCGGCCGGCCTGCCGGTCGACCCGGGACACGGCGGGCCGCCTGCCGAGTCCGGGGCTCGCGGGCGGCCGCCGATCGACCCCGGAGGTCCGAAACAGGAGCGGCCGCCAGCCGAGGTCGCCCGTGTGTGGAGACGCCCCGGGCCTCGCCGCCGCCCGCTTCCCGCCACCCTCGGAGGAAAGAGGGGGAAGGACGCGCGAGGGCCGGGACCCCGGGTGGGCGACCCCCTGGCCCGGGCGGCCACCCCCGGGACGGGGGCCGGCGGGCCACGGACCCGGCTCGGCGCGGCCGCCTCCGCGGCTCCCACCCACGCTCCCCGAGCTCCGTCCCAGCCCGGAGCGGACGAGCCGCCCCGGCGGGGAACGGGGAGGAGGCGGGAGCCGAAGAAGCGGGGCGCGCCGACCGGGGACGCGCGCCCGCCCCCCCACAGCCCCGCCCCGCCCGTGGTCGGCGGGGAGGGAGGAAGACGAACGGACGGACGGACGGCGCCGGACGCGCACGCCCCGCCGGGCCCCGAGACCAGGCAGGCCCAATAAGAAAAGAAAATAAACGAAAATCGTTAATAAATAATAAACAAACGAAAGAAGGAAGGAAGGAAGGAAATACATATACAGGTATATGTAAATGAAATGGGATTTTATGTCATACATGTTCATACATGAACATCTATAATATAAGCATGTCTTAATTATGGAAATATATAGTTTTATCAGTAGATATTTTTGTCGGTGTATGTATATATGTATGTATGTACATATCTGTCTCTATCTACATCTATAGGTATAGATATATCTCTCTCTATAGATATATCTTATACCTATAGACACATATACGTATGTTCACACACCGCAGCGTGCAGAAAAGA
>NC_072384.2:2500-7500 GCF_028885625.2 Pongo pygmaeus | reverse complement strand
GGTTAGGGTTAGGGTTAGGGTTAGGGTTAGGGTTAGGGTTAGGGTTAGGGTTAGGGTTAGGGTTAGGGTTAGGGTTAGGGTTAGGGTTAGGGTTAGGGTTAGGGTTAGGGTTAGGGTTAGGGTTAGGGTTAGGGTTAGGGTTAGGGTTAGGGTTAGGGTTAGGGTTAGGGTTAGGGTTAGGGTTAGGGTTAGGGTTAGGGTTAGGGTTAGGGTTAGGGTTAGGGTTAGGGTTAGGGTTAGGGTTAGGGTTAGGGTTAGGGTTAGGGTTAGGGTTAGGGTTAGGGTTAGGGTTAGGGTTAGGGTTAGGGTTAGGGTTAGGGTTAGGGTTAGGGTTAGGGTTAGGGTTAGGGTTAGGGTTAGGGTTAGGGTTAGGGTTAGGGTTAGGGTTAGGGTTAGGGTTAGGGTTAGGGTTAGGGTTAGGGTTAGGGTTAGGGTTAGGGTTAGGGTTAGGGTTAGGGTTAGGGTTAGGGTTAGGGTTAGGGTTAGGGTTAGGGTTAGGGTTAGGGTTAGGGTTAGGGTTAGGGTTAGGGTTAGGGTTAGGGTTAGGGTTAGGGTTAGGGTTAGGGTTAGGGTTAGGGTTAGGGTTAGGGTTAGGGTTAGGGTTAGGGTTAGGGTTAGGGTTAGGGTTAGGGTTAGGGTTAGGGTTAGGGTTAGGGTTAGGGTTAGGGTTAGGGTTAGGGTTAGGGTTAGGGTTAGGGTTAGGGTTAGGGTTAGGGTTAGGGTTAGGGTTAGGGTTAGGGTTAGGGTTAGGGTTAGGGTTAGGGTTAGGGTTAGGGTTAGGGTTAGGGTTAGGGTTAGGGTTAGGGTTAGGGTTAGGGTTAGGGTTAGGGTTAGGGTTAGGGTTAGGGTTAGGGTTAGGGTTAGGGTTAGGGTTAGGGTTAGGGTTAGGGTTAGGGTTAGGGTTAGGGTTAGGGTTAGGGTTAGGGTTAGGGTTAGGGTTAGGGTTAGGGTTAGGGTTAGGGTTAGGGTTAGGGTTAGGGTTAGGGTTAGGGTTAGGGTTAGGGTTAGGGTTAGGGTTAGGGTTAGGGTTAGGGTTAGGGTTAGGGTTAGGGTTAGGGTTAGGGTTAGGGTTAGGGTTAGGGTTAGGGTTAGGGTTAGGGTTAGGGTTAGGGTTAGGGTTAGGGTTAGGGTTAGGGTTAGGGTTAGGGTTAGGGTTAGGGTTAGGGTTAGGGTTAGGGTTAGGGTTAGGGTTAGGGTTAGGGTTAGGGTTAGGGTTAGGGTTAGGGTTAGGGTTAGGGTTAGGGTTAGGGTTAGGGTTAGGGTTAGGGTTAGGGTTAGGGTTAGGGTTAGGGTTAGGGTTAGGGTTAGGGTTAGGGTTAGGGTTAGGGTTAGGGTTAGGGTTAGGGTTAGGGTTAGGGTTAGGGTTAGGGTTAGGGTTAGGGTTAGGGTTAGGGTTAGGGTTAGGGTTAGGGTTAGGGTTAGGGTTAGGGTTAGGGTTAGGGTTAGGGTTAGGGTTAGGGTTAGGGTTAGGGTTAGGGTTAGGGTTAGGGTTAGGGTTAGGGTTAGGGTTAGGGTTAGGGTTAGGGTTAGGGTTAGGGTTAGGGTTAGGGTTAGGGTTAGGGTTAGGGTTAGGGTTAGGGTTAGGGTTAGGGTTAGGGTTAGGGTTAGGGTTAGGGTTAGGGTTAGGGTTAGGGTTAGGGTTAGGGTTAGGGTTAGGGTTAGGGTTAGGGTTAGGGTTAGGGTTAGGGTTAGGGTTAGGGTTAGGGTTAGGGTTAGGGTTAGGGTTAGGGTTAGGGTTAGGGTTAGGGTTAGGGTTAGGGTTAGGGTTAGGGTTAGGGTTAGGGTTAGGGTTAGGGTTAGGGTTAGGGTTAGGGTTAGGGTTAGGGTTAGGGTTAGGGTTAGGGTTAGGGTTAGGGTTAGGGTTAGGGTTAGGGTTAGGGTTAGGGTTAGGGTTAGGGTTAGGGTTAGGGTTAGGGTTAGGGTTAGGGTTAGGGTTAGGGTTAGGGTTAGGGTTAGGGTTAGGGTTAGGGTTAGGGTTAGGGTTAGGGTTAGGGTTAGGGTTAGGGTTAGGGTTAGGGTTAGGGTTAGGGTTAGGGTTAGGGTTAGGGTTAGGGTTAGGGTTAGGGTTAGGGTTAGGGTTAGGGTTAGGGTTAGGGTTAGGGTTAGGGTTAGGGTTAGGGTTAGGGTTAGGGTTAGGGTTAGGGTTAGGGTTAGGGTTAGGGTTAGGGTTAGGGTTAGGGTTAGGGTTAGGGTTAGGGTTAGGGTTAGGGTTAGGGTTAGGGTTAGGGTTAGGGTTAGGGTTAGGGTTAGGGTTAGGGTTAGGGTTAGGGTTAGGGTTAGGGTTAGGGTTAGGGTTAGGGTTAGGGTTAGGGTTAGGGTTAGGGTTAGGGTTAGGGTTAGGGTTAGGGTTAGGGTTAGGGTTAGGGTTAGGGTTAGGGTTAGGGTTAGGGTTAGGGTTAGGGTTAGGGTTAGGGTTAGGGTTAGGGTTAGGGTTAGGGTTAGGGTTAGGGTTAGGGTTAGGGTTAGGGTTAGGGTTAGGGTTAGGGTTAGGGTTAGGGTTAGGGTTAGGGTTAGGGTTAGGGTTAGGGTTAGGGTTAGGGTTAGGGTTAGGGTTAGGGTTAGGGTTAGGGTTAGGGTTAGGGTTAGGGTTAGGGTTAGGGTTAGGGTTAGGGTTAGGGTTAGGGTTAGGGTTAGGGTTAGGGTTAGGGTTAGGGTTAGGGTTAGGGTTAGGGTTAGGGTTAGGGTTAGGGTTAGGGTTAGGGTTAGGGTTAGGGTTAGGGTTAGGGTTAGGGTTAGGGTTAGGGTTAGGGTTAGGGTTAGGGTTAGGGTTAGGGTTAGGGTTAGGGTTAGGGTTAGGGTTAGGGTTAGGGTTAGGGTTAGGGTTAGGGTTAGGGTTAGGGTTAGGGTTAGGGTTAGGGTTAGGGTTAGGGTTAGGGTTAGGGTTAGGGTTAGGGTTAGGGTTAGGGTTAGGGTTAGGGTTAGGGTTAGGGTTAGGGTTAGGGTTAGGGTTAGGGTTAGGGTTAGGGTTAGGGTTAGGGTTAGGGTTAGGGTTAGGGTTAGGGTTAGGGTTAGGGTTAGGGTTAGGGTTAGGGTTAGGGTTAGGGTTAGGGTTAGGGTTAGGGTTAGGGTTAGGGTTAGGGTTAGGGTTAGGGTTAGGGTTAGGGTTAGGGTTAGGGTTAGGGTTAGGGTTAGGGTTAGGGTTAGGGTTAGGGTTAGGGTTAGGGTTAGGGTTAGGGTTAGGGTTAGGGTTAGGGTTAGGGTTAGGGTTAGGGTTAGGGTTAGGGTTAGGGTTAGGGTTAGGGTTAGGGTTAGGGTTAGGGTTAGGGTTAGGGTTAGGGTTAGGGTTAGGGTTAGGGTTAGGGTTAGGGTTAGGGTTAGGGTTAGGGTTAGGGTTAGGGTTAGGGTTAGGGTTAGGGTTAGGGTTAGGGTTAGGGTTAGGGTTAGGGTTAGGGTTAGGGTTAGGGTTAGGGTTAGGGTTAGGGTTAGGGTTAGGGTTAGGGTTAGGGTTAGGGTTAGGGTTAGGGTTAGGGTTAGGGTTAGGGTTAGGGTTAGGGTTAGGGTTAGGGTTAGGGTTAGGGTTAGGGTTAGGGTTAGGGTTAGGGTTAGGGTTAGGGTTAGGGTTAGGGTTAGGGTTAGGGTTAGGGTTAGGGTTAGGGTTAGGGTTAGGGTTAGGGTTAGGGTTAGGGTTAGGGTTAGGGTTAGGGTTAGGGTTAGGGTTAGGGTTAGGGTTAGGGTTAGGGTTAGGGTTAGGGTTAGGGTTAGGGTTAGGGTTAGGGTTAGGGTTAGGGTTAGGGTTAGGGTTAGGGTTAGGGTTAGGGTTAGGGTTAGGGTTAGGGTTAGGGTTAGGGTTAGGGTTAGGGTTAGGGTTAGGGTTAGGGTTAGGGTTAGGGTTAGGGTTAGGGTTAGGGTTAGGGTTAGGGTTAGGGTTAGGGTTAGGGTTAGGGTTAGGGTTAGGGTTAGGGTTAGGGTTAGGGTTAGGGTTAGGGTTAGGGTTAGGGTTAGGGTTAGGGTTAGGGTTAGGGTTAGGGTTAGGGTTAGGGTTAGGGTTAGGGTTAGGGTTAGGGTTAGGGTTAGGGTTAGGGTTAGGGTTAGGGTTAGGGTTAGGGTTAGGGTTAGGGTTAGGGTTAGGGTTAGGGTTAGGGTTAGGGTTAGGGTTAGGGTTAGGGTTAGGGTTAGGGTTAGGGTTAGGGTTAGGGTTAGGGTTAGGGTTAGGGTTAGGGTTAGGGTTAGGGTTAGGGTTAGGGTTAGGGTTAGGGTTAGGGTTAGGGTTAGGGTTAGGGTTAGGGTTAGGGTTAGGGTTAGGGTTAGGGTTAGGGTTAGGGTTAGGGTTAGGGTTAGGGTTAGGGTTAGGGTTAGGGTTAGGGTTAGGGTTAGGGTTAGGGTTAGGGTTAGGGTTAGGGTTAGGGTTAGGGTTAGGGTTAGGGTTAGGGTTAGGGTTAGGGTTAGGGTTAGGGTTAGGGTTAGGGTTAGGGTTAGGGTTAGGGTTAGGGTTAGGGTTAGGGTTAGGGTTAGGGTTAGGGTTAGGGTTAGGGTTAGGGTTAGGGTTAGGGTTAGGGTTAGGGTTAGGGTTAGGGTTAGGGTTAGGGTTAGGGTTAGGGTTAGGGTTAGGGTTAGGGTTAGGGTTAGGGTTAGGGTTAGGGTTAGGGTTAGGGTTAGGGTTAGGGTTAGGGTTAGGGTTAGGGTTAGGGTTAGGGTTAGGGTTAGGGTTAGGGTTAGGGTTAGGGTTAGGGTTAGGGTTAGGGTTAGGGTTAGGGTTAGGGTTAGGGTTAGGGTTAGGGTTAGGGTTAGGGTTAGGGTTAGGGTTAGGGTTAGGGTTAGGGTTAGGGTTAGGGTTAGGGTTAGGGTTAGGGTTAGGGTTAGGGTTAGGGTTAGGGTTAGGGTTAGGGTTAGGGTTAGGGTTAGGGTTAGGGTTAGGGTTAGGGTTAGGGTTAGGGTTAGGGTTAGGGTTAGGGTTAGGGTTAGGGTTAGGGTTAGGGTTAGGGTTAGGGTTAGGGTTAGGGTTAGGGTTAGGGTTAGGGTTAGGGTTAGGGTTAGGGTTAGGGTTAGGGTTAGGGTTAGGG